>NC_079192.1:308881167-309046167 GCF_029499605.1 Hyla sarda
GCAACCCTGCTGCTGGATTGTTGCCCTCCTACGGCCTCCTCCACATCTCCTGATGTACTGGCCTGTCTCCTGGTAGCGCCTCCATGCTCTGGACACTACGCTGGCAGACACAGCAAATCTTCTTGCCACAGCTCACATTGATGTGCCATCCTGGAGGAGCTGCACTACCTGAGCCACTTGTGTGGCTTGTAGACTCCATTTAATGCTACCACTAGAGTGAAAGCACCGCCAACATAGGGCTGAGTGGAATACCGGTTCATACCGAATACCGAAATTTTTGTCCTGCACAATATGGATTTTTCCCCATACCGCAATACCGGTTTGGCCCCTCCCCCTCGGGAATGAATGAATCAGCCCAGTGCTGCGCTGTCCCCACATCGGGGAACTAATCATATGTGACCCGCAATCGCTGTTCTGCCCCCCCCCCCCAATTAATTATCAGCCCAGCGCTGCGCTGTCTCCATAGGGGTAAATACTCACATCACCCGCAAGCGATGCCCTCCTCGTCTTCCTGTTTGTTGCGGCCGCTGACACTCTGTACTGTACGCTGTATCCCTATGCCCGGGCTGCAGAAGAGAAACAAAATAAACTTTAACTCACCTTCCATGTCGGTGCCGACCAGCTTCCTGGGGACGAGAACGTCAGACAGCCGCCAGCCTATCACTGGCCGCAGCGATGTTCCGCCTCAGCCGGTGATAGGTTGAGCCCACTGTCATGTAAGAAGCCGGCTGGCTTCTTACATGACAGTGGGCTCAGCCTATCACCGGCCGAGGCGGAACATCGCTGCGGCCAGTGATAGGCTGACTGGTCGCCGAAGTTCCTGTCCCCAGGAAGAGCGTAAGGCCGACGTAGGAACGTGTGTTAAAGTTTATTTTGTTTACCTTTAGCAGCCCGGGCATAGGGATACAGCGTACAGTATAGAGTGTCAGCGCCGGCGGCCCGCAACAAACAGGAGGACGAGGAGGGCAGCGATTGCGAGTGATATGTGAGTACTCGCAGCTGATAATTAATTTGTGGAGGGGGGGGGGGGAAATACAGTTATATACCGTGGAACTGCCATAAGTTACAAAAATACCGTGATACACATATTTGGTCATACCGCCCAGCCCTATGCCAACATTCAAAAGTGACCAAAACATCAGCCGGGAAGCATAGAAACTTAAAAGTGGTCTGTGGTCACCGCCTGCAGAACCACTCCTTTATTGAGGGTGTCTTGCTAATTGCCTTTAATTTCCACTTGTTGTCTTTTCTATTTGCACAACAGCATGTGAAATTGATTCAGTGTGATTGAACAGTGTGATTTCACAGAAGTGTGATTTACTTACATTGTGAGTTACATTGTGTTGTTTAAGTGTTCCCTTTATTTTTTTTGAGCAGTGTATATTGTAGAGCTGAAATTCTACTTACTACCACTGAAGAGAAAGCTACTTGTTTTACAGAGATGACGCTCATAGTCTGAGCTGAGGAAGAGCCAGACTGTATCAGTAGAACGCCAATCTCCCTGTATAATGCTATTCAATAGCATGTTATGCTACAGTGAATGCAATCTAGTGATTGCATATAATAGTCCCCTATGGGGACTAAAAAAGTGTAAAATAAAAAAATTAATAAAAAAAAATGATATTCAAATTATATAAATGCCCAATGCCTAGTAAACAATTAAAATCACCCCCTTTTCCTTTTAAAATAAATAAATTAAAATAAACATTTTTGGTATTTCTGTTTGTGGAATTATCTGAACTATTACTGTTTATGTTTTATGATCCGACAGAGTGAATGATGCAAACATAAAAAAATACCAAATGCCAGAAATGCAAATTTTTGTCACATCCTGCATCGGAATAAAATTATCAAAAAGTCTTATCAAAACAAAAATAGTATTGATAAAAACTACAGATCATGCTGCAAAAGTGAGCGCTCAAACAGGCCCGTATAGGGAAAAATAAAAAAAAAGTTATAGGGGTCAGAATAAGGCAGTATTAAGCATACTGATAAAAAAATTGTTTTTATAAAGTAGTGCAAACAAATATGTAAATATAGGGATAAGGATACTAAAGAAGCTAAACGCCCCCTGACAAAGCTGTTTAGCTAAAACGCGTTTGGGGTTGGAGGTGAGAAGTATTTCCAATGGGGTGCATTGGTCTTGTATCTTGCAGGTATATTGCAGTATTGCTTGTGTCGCTTTTGTTTCCTTGGACCATCAGGGTCACGGCTATTGTTATAGTCACAGGTTCTATCTGTGACCCCTACCTGTCTTAATTCCATTGGTATAGGGGTGGCATTCCTGTGTCTTAGGTACATCCTATTTGTGGATGTATCTTTATCTGCATTTGTGATCCTATTTTATGTTTTTAGCACATCTGTATTATGATACATGTTTTTAGCACATCTGTATTATGATACATGTCCTTATACCCACCTGTACAATTATGTGACATCTTTATCATTGCTCTCACCTCCTACTCTTCTGTCGGAGTATTCTCTTGTACCTACCCATGTATGTTTTTTAATTGTGCTTTTATGGATTTTTGTATTACAATAAAGTTTGCCTACATTTGAATGAGTATGGTTTCATTATGGTCTATAGTGTTGGTGTTTTATACTGACCATATGATATAGGTTCTCAGATAGCCATATATCTCTTTGGGTAACCAACTTCAATATGATTCTGCTGCAGCATGTATGCAGTGAAAACATATGCCGCGTAAATCCTTGCGTCCGCATTGTCGTGCTGGGTCCAGTTTTGGCTCACCAAGGAGGGGACCCTAAAAGGATGTATGAAAAGGGGTTCTGAAACTACCTTTTTAGGCCTTTGTATACCTGGACATAGCTCTTGGCCATCCTGGATACATGTCAGGGCTGCTTTTCCTAGTACACATGTAGATGAAACCAAGTAAATACCTGCCACTGGTTTTGTTTATCTCCCTCTGCTTGTTCAGTTTTGCTGCATTTCCCAAGACTCAGAAATGTTGTTTACCTGTGTTCTTTTTGCGAATGTTATTTTTTCCTGCCTTCTGCAGATATATAGTAGACATTCAGTACTTCTTCCACCTTCCCCCAATAACAGTGCTTGGGGTCTGAATCCATCAATGAGTTTACAAGACAATGGAAGGACGTGCAGCACTCGGCTCTCTAGTTGTTTCTTATTGATTCACTTCTGTCGAGCCTTGCTGGAGCCGGGAATCCCTGTTCTGTGCATTGATTTCTGCTATACTACAGCTGTTCATGTAAATAAAGGCAAAAATACCACTTCTTTCAGCGTTAGTGCTGAGCGTTACCTTATGAAACCTATAACTCTTGTCCTAGTTGGATGAAGCTGTTTTGCAGTAGTAAAGCAGAGTTTGTGTTTTCCTATGCAGCCTTGGACTCCTAATGTGGGACCTGGACGAGAGCTCGTGAGGGCGTGGACACGAGCCAGCAGTCATCCAGCCAACAGGCGAAATCTCTTTGTTTCCTGGCATCTCCATCCTTTCTTTTTTTTTTTTTTCTTACTGTACTTTTTTTTTCTCCTTCTGATTTTCCACTTTCTTTGTAACCCTTTTTGAGATGTCCTGCCTACAAATCTATGCTTTTCTCTTTTTCTGTTTTATATATTCAAAGCTGAGGACTATTTTATTTTATTTATTTACTCAGGTTCACAGGTTGCGGATTTGTGGTGAAAACATCTGCTTCCCATGAACATAATCTAAAAGGGGCAATATCAACTTAAACATATGCCATAATTGTCTGATAGGTCAGGGTTTTATTTTTGAACTCCCACCTATCAGGAGAACACATGAACAGCTGAGTGTTTCAAAATGCGTATAAACTACAATGGAGAGAACAGAAGGCCTGTGTGTGCACCTCCCCACCTCATATCCACCTCTGTAGAGATGAACCCCCAGCTATCACATTCATAAAAATATGTATTTCCCTTTACAGATATTCTAGGAGTAGACACACATGGATATTTCCCGCAGCAGGGACCTCGCTCTAGGGACTACCTAAAGAGTTACAGTCATTAGAAAAAGGCACTCCTGTGACCTGCTGCTATTGCTAGTTATCAGCTGGGTAAGCCGGCAGTGCGCAGCTCTCTCCCTGGCATGCAGATCCTTTTTTCTAAGTCTGCATACACACTATTCTTTTTGTCTCCGGTAGATTAATCTGGACCCCTGTCTTTCTGCTTATGAATTTGTCCTCTGAAAAGTGTATCCAGTGATTTTTTATATTTTTTTGTCAATTCTGCCCCTCCGTCGTTCCCCCAGTGCCCTGATATTGGTCTCCTGTCCTTTGGTCTCAGTCTTTTTTTATGGGCCCAACACATCACACTGAGCAGAGCTAATTTCCATGGAATGCTTCTCGTACCTTTCTCAGCACTGGAAGAAGCAACCAGGGTGGAAGCACAGGTTTTTGCTTTCTGATAGATCTGGGAATACGTAGAATAAGATTGTGAAATGTTTATCCTCTCATGAACCCTCGTTTCATGAAACCATTTTTTTCTCTCCTTTTAAGCTGTAAAAAGACTTCCAAGAAAAAGTCCCTTTCTCTTCGCTATCTGATGGTCTTCTGCTTTTGGTTTACTTCATGACGTTTTATGACTTCTTGTTACAGTAAAAACAGAACTGATTTTCCTCAAAAGTTATTTTTGATGACACCAAGAAAATGCTGACAAAGGAAAAAAAGACTCCGCTTCCCTAATTCACTGCTTAGAGCAGTGAATTGCCATGCGCTCCATGGTTTGTTTATGGGACTACATAGTATGGTATCTCTGGTGCTCTCGTAGACATGGTACACATGCCAATCCACTGCTTCATGCAGCGAGGAGAGTCGAGGCTCTGTTCTGCAGATTTCTAGCGGTTTCAGAGATTGGACGTCAGCCCACGGCCAGACACTTATCCCCTATTCTATGGATAGGCGTTACGTTTCTAAGGGCTGAAACGTAACTGACATATGCTTTGAAATGTAACTCTAATACCCTCAGAAAAGTAAATCTAATGGAACAGATATGTTCCTAGACTATTTCTTTTTCCATTTTCTAATAATATTTTTTATAGTAAACACATTGGCCCTTATTTACTAAGAGTGGAGTATAGGTTTCTTTGTGGGTTTTAATTCCCTACAATTTATTTTCCACGGTGTTTACTAAGGTTTCCCTATACTTTGCTCTTTTTACACATGCTCTGATCTGTCTGGTTTTCCTCAGCTCAAATCCACCACGTTTTATGTGGAAACCTTAGTAAATATGTTGGATTTTGTGAAAATGTCAGGAACACGCCCCTTTTTGGAGACCACACCCCATTTCCCGGCAGCCACGCCCCTTTTCGGGTCTTCTTAGCAAAATGTCTCATAAGTAACTGTCAAGTGTTCCAGTAATTTTACTATAAATTCATTAAATCAGACATATAAACATACACAAAAATATCCATAATGCAGATCATTATGTTATTCGGGGTTTTTTCTATTCTGGTGCAAAATCTGGTAATTGCCGATACCGATAATGTCAAAAATCGTGAATATCGGCCGATAATATCGGCCAAACCGATAATCGGTAGATGCCTAGTTAGGACCATCCACCATTTATGGTACCTTGTGATTCCAAGTGCATTGTTCTTGTGTCTGCTTTCCAGCTTAAAGAAAGTGGACATAAGGCTTTTTAATCTTTTTTTATCACGTGCCGTTTTTTTCCATTGCTTACATTTCTCCAGTCATAATATATTTCAGCATGACTATTCCTCATTACTGACATATAGGTGAATAGGTGATTTATAATGATCTGCATTATGGATATTTTTGTGTATGTTTATATGTCTGATTTAAGGAATTTATAGTAAAATTACTGGAACACTTGGCAGTTACTTATGAGACATGAACACCCTCTGCTTGTACCTGCTGCAGAAACAGCCCATGCAGATATATGGAAGTAATCTTCAGTAGCAGAAATTTCTGTAGCAAATCTTCTGCTTATGACTTTACCCTTTGTGATACACGGCGGTCGCGGGGGGAGCGGTGGCGGTGATAGGTTTCAGGAGTGGGTGGCGGTGGCGGCCTATGGCACCGCAAAAGCCACTGCAGTGCATTGATTTAAAGCGCCCGCTTTAAATCAATGATCTGCAGCGGTGTCACAGGGGGATAAATAGCCGATAACTTATACCGGAATATCGGTATAAGTTATCGGCTGTCGGCCCTAACCTCCACCGATTATCGGTATCGGCCCTAAAAAACCGATATCGACCAATCCCTAATAGCAAGTATTCAGTTGAAATAATTTCTAATCCCTTGGAAAATACAAATATAAGGATTGCAGGTGATTTTCCTCAGCTTGATGTAGAGTTCTACCTTGTCGATCATTACGAGATTCCTGGGTGGATCAATCATGAAAAAAGAGACTTTGACGGCCATTCTCGACGGGGAGCAACGGCAGTGTGAAATGGGCCTTAGCCTGCTAAGCTCTGTCGGAAGCAGAGTCTCCGAGGCGGCCCATCTATAAAACACTGGCAGGTAGACATAATACACTACACTACACTATGCAAGTATTTAAAAAATGAATAAAATAGAATGATTTATTTATTTTTTAAGGGATAAAAACATCATATGTACACCAAAATACAAGGGTATTACTGGCACTCCTATAGACAGTGCATAGAGCATCTTCTACTTTATAAAGATGAGAGTTGGGGCCCCGTTCTGGAGATATACTGGTATATGTTTCTGGACGTATTCTATGCCACTTTGTAATTTAAATTTTTTTTTTTTTTTTTTATATAGTAAAGGCAATATTTTTACCTATGTTCCAACCCCTCATTGCAATGAATAAACATGCTGGTGCTGTGTTAGCCAAACTGTTGTAGGAAAGGACAGATAACCATATTGTAGGTTTTCCATGGGGAAAATAATTATTTATATCTGTCTAGCACTATGCACAGATATATATATATATATATATATATATATATATATATATATATATATTATTTATTATAACTGTAGAGTTATCTTTGGAAAATAAAATCTCGTTTGCATTTTACTTTTGATATTATTGCTATTGGGCTCCAAATAACTAGAGGTTTAACCCTAGATTTAACAAATGTTAAAAATATTTGTATGGCACAAGTTAAAATTACCCAAGACCCACAAAAGAAAAGCCCTCAATCAGCTCTATTGTGTAGACAAAACCTAAAAGCTACATGCGAGAGAATGTGGGTAAAGTAGGGATGTAAGAAAAAATCGATTCTCGCGATAATCGCGATTTTTCATTTGCCGATACAGAATCGATTCAAAATATTTTTGAATCGATTCTTTTAGGGATGTGGAATTTTTAATAAAACGCACTTTTCTTACCTGCCAACGAGCCCCCGGAGCTCCGGTACAAGTGTTCGGTCCCCGGGCTGTATTCTTCTTACTTCCTGTTAGCCCGGCACGTCACATGGAGCTTCAGCCTATCACCGGCCGCAGCGATGTCCCGCCTCCGCTGGTGATAGGCTGAAGCTCCATGTGACGTGCCGGACTAACAGGAAGTAAGAAGAATACAGCCCGAAGACCCAACACCTGTACCGGAGCTCCGCGGGCTCGTTGGCAGGTAAGATAAAGTGTGTTTTATTTTATTTTGCAGCACCGGAGTACTAGATCGCCGCTGTCAAAGCTGACAGCGGCGTCTATTGGGATCTATGAATGCTCCCAGGTGGGCGATATATCGCGATGTATCGTCACCTAGACGGTATCGCGATATATCGCGATATATCGAATCGTCACACTGGTATCGCGATTCGAATCGAATCGCCAAATTCTTGGCGATTCACACCCCTAGGGTAAAGTGACTGAGCCATTGAACATGTATGACTACTAGCGGTGGTCATACATGGGAGTTAGAATAGAAAGAACAAGTACAGTGTAATTACAATATCTAAGCTTTTTTTTTTTATTATTATTCCAATTGAAAAAATGTTACATTGTGTATGATATCATAGAATAAATAAAAATGTTCTCACCTGTAGTCACTTTAAATATTTGACATTTTATATTTTATCAGTGCTTTATACAAAATAGTTTCCCTATTTTGAGTTTTTAGAGTCATTTGTAGTTCTCATGACTAATATAATGGACTGTGTGTGTGTGGACTAAGTCTGAAGGGGTTAAACACACACTCTTTTCTGTGGGATGATGGCCAGTGATGATATAATGCTGAAAACCTCTGTTCACTCTGCAGAACAGAACTGCCTGATTACATGATGTCATATCTGGCAGGTCCAAGCCTCTTAATTTGGAACACTCTAGTCTTTAGGCTCCTGAACTCTGACTCTGTGCCTAATGTTTGGGGATACACAGGCATTTAATTGTTTCAGCAATGTACATGGACTTTACATGTGACTTGCATATACCAGAGAATGCTATTAAGAGTCTCTGGTTCCCTTTTTTTTTTTCCAGGGAACTTATGTAAGGTAATTGACCCCTTCTCAGTTTTTTTTTTTTCCCACTCCAGTGCATTTTCTGTTCAAATAAGGCAAGAACTGATCACATTCATTTGAATGGGACAGGTCACAATAATCCTGCATCTCAATTTGGACACCGGATGAATGGACTCGCCAGAACAGCACAGACAGGGGAACGCATCTTGCTGCGTTCCCTCGTCCGGCGATCACAAACAGTAGATGCTGGACGATACACAACTGATGCGGAGCTGGATTCCTTATATATGTAACTCTAGTATTACTTGTTTTTTGGGTCAGCGCTGCACTTCTGCGGGTGGCACTGTGCTCCACCCACTCCCCGGCTGGCTCCCATTGTAAGAATATGAAGTTACAAGGCTGTTGTATTCCCCACTGGGAGCTCTGATTGATCGGCACCCATTGACCAATCAGAGTTTCTGGCTGGGAATATGAAATCACTGCACAGTAACTTCACATTCCCCGCTTGGAATCGGCTGGCCGGGTGCGGAGTGCAGTGCAGCTCTCACCTCCATACAAGGTATAGAGGTGCAGACACCATCAGTTAGGGCATAATGCGATCTAAGAGAATGTCCTTTTCCTTACTTTTGCTGGTCCAGCGTGATTGATGTACAGGGCTCCATTCTGGGAGTGGGTTAGGGCGTGGGTGAGGCGTGCCGCTGCGAGACTCAGCCGGCCCCTTTGACTGTTCACCGCCATTACAAGACAGCATGAATATAACTTCGCAAATTGGTACAGTAAGGAAAAGAATCTTCTCTTAGTTTGCATTATACCCTAACTTATGGTGCCTGCACCTAGGTACCCGTTAGCTTTAAAGGCTAAGTCAGTGTTTCCCTACCAGGGTATGGCCAAAGGCTGCCTGGGCATGCTGGGAGCTGTAGTTTTGCAACAGCTGGAGGCTGTTTCCCTAGTTGTGAAACACTGCCAAGTAATAATAGGGGCATAGGAGGAACTTAAAAAAACAAACAAAAAAAAAACCCTTGTTCACTTGTTTTTATATGCCTACTATACATATTTTAGTACAGCCCCCAAAAAACCTTTTATGGTCATTTTGCAGTTTTTCCCTGATTCATTAATCGATTAATTTATCGACAACTACCGTAAATAATTGTGCAATTAATCATTTGTTGCAGCCCTATATAAGGCACATAGTTTGAATGATTGTGGCACAACTTGAATAGGGTGTTTAGGTTATTACTTGTGGTTGGTTCTGTTTTCAGTTACACATTTTTATATATATATATTTTTTTTACGTTTAGTAGTCCAGTAGGGTGAAAATATCAATAAGTCCTGCAGGGAATTGTATTCTCTGTTTCTTAAGGTTTCCATGCACAAAAGTTAGAAAGGGAGGAAAAGAAGAAAAGATGTGGGGCGGCGTAGTAAGTTTTGTACCTTTTGATTGGAAAAAGAGAGATAAAAAGGACCCCACCACCACACCTGTGCAGTGATACTGACCTCTAAGAGCAGTGCGGCGTATATGGCGCGGCTCTGGAGTAGTGTGGAGTGGATTGTTACAGCTTGCTGCTTGGTACCCCTTTGTCGTTACGTCCAGGGCAGAGCAACGGAAAAAGCTATATATGAAGGAAGTACAGAAAATGCGGGGGTTCTGTATCCCAAGCGCTACTGTTAAATAGAATTGATGGGCCAATAGGTACACAGGATGCTTTTTATTTCATTCGTACATAAAAATTACAACTGGACAACGCGTTTCGGCGTGCTCTCACGCCTTCCTCAGGTCCACAATATAAATTTTGTGGCATCCTGTGAGTGGGTTCCTGTGTCCTGGCAGCCGCCAGGACACAGGAACCCACTCACCGGACGCAACAAAATTTATATTGTGGACCTGAGGAAGGCGTGAGACCTTCATACATGCACAAAAGTAGAATACCAATTCGGAAAATAGAAATCCATAATTGTGGTGTTTTGGTGTATTTTTATTTTATACAATGTTGGCAACCCGGAAATTTTTCTAGAAACGGTTTCTAGTATTTCTCACAGAAAAGGATTCCCTTTGTGTGTATTGGAACTAAACCAAAAAAGGAGGAAAAAAGCAAATTGGACATAATGTCAACCATCAATAAGCTTCTTACACCTCTCAGCCGGAATGTTGGACCACTCTTCCTTTGCAAACTGCTCCAGGTCTCTCTTAATGGAAGGGCGCCTTTTCCCAACAGCAATTTTAAAGGGGTACTCCGGCCCTAATACATCTTATCCCCTATCTAAAGGATAAGATGTCCGATCACAGGGCCATGACGCCCCCTCCCATATACTTGCATTGAGGGGGCAGTGCATGACATCACATGGGGGCGGAGTCATGATGTCACGATACCCCGGCCCTGTGGTCGTCACGCTGCACACTCGGAGCCTCCAGCACTACGGAGAGCTCGCTAAGGTTGGTGCTGAATAACAGTTTGCTGAGACATCTTATTCCATATCCTTTGGATAGGGGATAAGATGTATCAGACCCTCCCATGTTGGTGATCGCCGCAGATCAGTAGTGAATTCACACCAGCAATCTGCCACGATTCGGGTCATATGGTTCACGTGTGACCTGCTGACCCGTAGATACATGGTGATTGGGGGTGTAGGATACAACCCCAATCACCTCCTGTATCTATGGGGAGGTGGTGATTTTGTCACCCCCCCAGGATCGCTGCTATTGGCTGGATCGTCCAGCCAATAGCAGCCGGCAGGGGAGGGTTTAACAGCATCTTCTCGCAGCTCTGCGAAAAAATTCCCCCCCCCCCTTACCCCCAAATAGGTCCCCAAGGGTCCACCGCAGTTTTCCCAGTGTGACCCGGGCCCTATTCAGGGCGCTGCGAGAAGCACACCCTACATACTCTTCCCCCCCCCCCCCCCCCCCCAACACACACACACACACACCTGAGAGGGTGCGCATTTGAGGCAACAGATTAGGGACGGCTATACACATTACATTCCCAGAATGATGATTCAAAGCATAGGGTTTGGGGCGGGCATATTCTTTAGTTTTGGCTATGCTCTGGGTCATCATTCTGGGAACATAACCTGTTTTATTTTTTTATGTCCCACTGTACTCCATTTTAGTTATTTAGTGTACCCCAGTTATTTACCCCATGTAATGCCACTTGAGGGGGGGTCCCGCTGTTCTGGCTCCATTGGCAGCAATGCAAAAGTTCAAGGCCCTGACTGCGCTCCTGCTCCTAAGAGAACGGTGTGCACCCGTAGAGCTCCTATCGTCCAGACATGAGGTATGTCCTTATTCCAAAGAAATGTATCTACAAATTTACGGTGACATTTTTTCGTTTTACCACTTGTGAAAATTAAGAATTTGGGGTAACCCCAGCATTTTCGTGTAAAAAAATAAAAAAAAATTTCCTTTTCACATCCCTTTTTAATGAACATTTATCAAACACCTGTGGGTTGTTAAGGCTCACTGTACCCCTTGTTACGTGCCTTGAGGGGTGTAGTTTCCAAAATAGTATGCCATGTGTGTTTTTTTATTTTTATTTATTTTTTGCTGTTCTGGCACCATAGGGGCTTCCTAACTGTGAAATGCCCCCCAAAAACCATTTCAGAAAAACTCACTCTCCAAAATCCCAGTGTCGCTCCTTCCCTTCTGCACCCGCCGAACACTTGACATACACATGAGGTATTTCCTTACTCGAGGGAAATTGGGTTACACATTTTAGGAGGATTTCTTTCCTTTTACCCCTTGTAAAAATGCAAAAACTGGGTCTACAAGAACATGCGAGTGTAAAAAATGAAGATTTTGAATTTTCTCCTTCACTTTGCTGCTATTCCTGTGAAACACCTAAAGGGTTAACACACTTACTGAATGTCAATGTGAATACTTTGAGGGGTGCAGTTTTTTTTAATGGGGTCATTTGTGGGGAATTTCTAATATGAAGGCCCTTAAATCCACTTCAAAACTGAACTGGTCCCTGAATAATTCAGATTTTGAAAATTTTGTGAAATTGCTGCTGAACTTTGAAGTCCTCTGATGTCTTCCAAAAGTTAAAACATGTCAACTTTCTAATGCAATCATAAAGTAGACATATTGGGGGAGATTTATCAAAACCTGTTCAGAAGAAAAGTTGCCCAGTTGCCCATAGCAACCAATCAGATTGCTTCTTTCATTTTTAACAAGTCCTGCAAAATGAAAGTAGCGATCTGATTGGTTGCTATCGGCAACTGGGCAAATTTTCCTCTGGACAGGTTTTGATAAATCTCCCCCAATGTATATGTGAATCGATATATAATTTGTTTGGAATGTAATATAAGCAGAGAGCTTCAAAGTAAAAAAAAAAAAAAAATGCTAAATTTTCATTTTCTTCATCAAATTATTGAACTTTTCATCAAGAAATGATGCAAGTATCGACAAAATTTTACCTCTAACATAAAGTAGAATAAGTCACAAAAAAACAATCTCGGAATCAGAATGAAAGGTAAAAGCATCCCAGAGTTATTAATGCTTAAAGTGACAGTGGTCAGATGTGCAAAAAAACGCTCTGGTCCTTAAGGCCAAAATGGGCCTGGTCCTTAAGGGGTTAAGATCTCTCCACAGATGTTCAATGGGATTTAGATCTGGACTCATTGTTGGCCACTTCAGAACTCTCCAGCACTTTGTTTCCATCCATTTCTGGGTGCTTTTTGACGTATGTTTGGGGTCATTGTCCTGCTGCAAGACTCAAGATCTCGAATGCAAACCCAGCTTTCTGACACTGGGCTGTACAGTGCGACACAAAATATGTTTGTAATCCTCAGATTTCATGATGCCTTGCACACATTCAAGGCACCCAGTGCCAGAGGCAGCAAAACCAACACAAAACATTATTAAACCTTTACCATATTTCACTGTAGGTACTGTGTTCTTTTCTTTGTAGGCCTCATTCTGTTTTCAGTAAACAGTAGAATTATGTGCTTTACCAAAAAGCTCATATCTTGGTCTCATCTGTCCACAAGATGTTTTCCCAGAAGGATTTTGGCTTACTCAAGTTCATTTTGGAAAAATGTAGTCTTGCTCTTTTACGTCTGTGTCAGCAGTGCAGTCCTCCTGGGTCTCCTGCCATAGCATTTCATTTAAATGTCGATAGTTCGCGCTGACACTGATGCTCCCTGAGCCTGCAGTACAGCTTGAATATCTTTGGAACTTGTTTGGGGCTGCTTATCCACCATCCGGACTATTCTGCATTGACAACTTTCATAAATTTTTCTCTTCCGTCCATGCCCAGGGAGATTAGCTACAGTGACATGGGTTGCAAACTTCTTGAAAATGTTGCACACTGTGGACAAAGGCAAATCTAGATCTCTGGAGTTTTCAAAGTATAATCACATGCTTGAAGCAATCTTATTTTTCCACAATTTTTGGAGTTTGGTGTGACATTATGTCCAATTTGCTTTTTTCCTTTTTTGGTTTAGTTCCAATACACACAAAGGGAATAAACATGTGTATAGCAAAACATGTGTTACTGCAATCCTTTTCTGTTAGAAATACTTCATTTTCTAGAAAAATTTCAGGGGTGCCAACATTTACGGCCATGACTGTATCTGACACACCAGCTGGTTAGTCATTGAGAATAGATGGGAGTGTACAGTTATTGGAGTCGTTGTGGCTTCCCCTTACATAGTATGTCTGCCCAAATCTTGGTTTTCTGCCAATCCCTCTCATTCTGTTGCCTGATTAGGTGAAATATCTTCCTGATAAAGGATAGGGAGTGTGGATATTGAGGAAACATTTCCTGTTTTGACTGCTGTTGTGGCCTTCATATGTAGCTCATAACCAGATAATTAAAAGACTTATTTATGGGAGCAAATATACCAGGGGATAATTTCATTCTCATGCACGAAACCCCATCAATGAATCTACTTCCGCAGACCACACCTAATAATTCTTCAGATCAAATTTTTTTTTAATTCAAAATATATTGCTTAACCGTAGATGCATGTATTGTTTGCAGGAATGTTTATTTCCCCCCCCCCATGTTACTACATATTAAAAATGAATCTTGAAATCTTGCAGCTATTACATTGGCCACTGGGCCTCATACTTCCTGTTCTATAGCTGCAGTAATCTCTTTATTATAACCCCTGGCAAATTATAGTCACACTATTTGTCTTTTACACAGGGCGATTATTGGGCAAACAGACGATTATTGCACAGTGTAAATGACTTAGCACTTAGCCAATGAACAAGCAAATGCTGTACACAGCTTTTATGTGGCCCTTATAAAAGTCATTGTTGGTCGGCCACACATATCTCTGTTTAAACAGGATATATGGCCAACATTGATGTAAGTGAAAGAACGCATGAACGATCCTATGACCACTTATGCAGCCATTCCTACACAATAATTGGCTCCATGAACAAGTGCCAATTTATTTTAGAACAACACACATGTCCGGCAGCGGTCTGCTCATCTTGAAGGACCATTAGGGGGTGTTAAATCAGGTTTTTTATTTTTATTTTTTCTTCAAAGCTAATACGCAGATCTCAGATATAACACAAACAATGTTTAATAGATAAATATTCTGATTTCAAGAAAAATCAAAAAACAAATTAAAAGTATTTATTGTTTAACCTCTTGGGGATGCAGAGCGTATACATACGCCCTGCATCCCCGATCCTTAAGGACTCAGGGCATACCTGTATGCCCTGGTCCCGCTTATCGGGTTTAAACCGTTCTCACCAGAAGAGAACAGGTTAAACCCGGTTGGTCCCGGTTGCTACGGGCAGCCAGGATCCATGGCTAATGCCGGGCATGGCCGATTGGGGCGATGCCCGGCATTAACCCTTTAGACGCCGCGATCAAAGTCTAAAACGAAACTAAAAGAATCCTGGCAACTCAGCGGAGCTGATCGGGACTATTGCAACAAAATCGCGATGTCCCGATCAGCTTACCGGACGACGGGAGGGTCCTCACCTGCCTTTCCGTTGTCGGATCGGCGATCTACTGCTCCATGCCTGCGCAGCAGGCAGGAGCAGCAGAGCGCTGGTTACACTGATCAGTGCTTTGCAATGGCAAAACCCTGATCAGTGCATGCAATCAGAAGATTGCATGTTTTAGCCCCCTAGGGGCTAAAAAAAAAAAGGATAACATTTTTAATAGAAGTTCATTAACCCCTTCCCTATTAAAAGTTTAAATCACCCCCCTTTTCCCCTGCGTAAATGTCCGAACTATTAAAATATTAGGGTAGCTAAACCACACGGCCGATGGCGTACACGTAAAAAAAAGTAGGAAATGGTCACTTCATATACCATAAAAATATTAAGGAAAAGCAATCAAAAAAGTCCCATCAAAACAAAAATGGTACCGATAAAAACTACAGATGACTGCACAAAAAATGAGCCCTCATACCACCCCGTACACGGAAAAGTAAAAAAAAGTTATAGGGGTCATAAGATGCCAATTTTAAACATACTAATTTTGGTGCATGTAGTTTATAAGTTTTTTTTAAACTATTAAAATAAAATAAAACCTACATAAATCGGGTATCCTTGTAATCATATGGACCTACAGAATAAAGATAAGGTGTCATTTTTACGAAATATTGCACTGGGTAGAAACTGGAGCCCCCAAAAGTTACAAACTGGCATATTTTATTTTTTATTTTTTTGGGGTTCGCCGCAGGTTATTTTCTAAAATAAGTGATGTCATTGCAAAGTACAATTGGTGATGCAAAAGACAAGCCCTCATATGGGTCTGTTGGTGCAAAATTGAAAGGGTTATGATTTTTAGAAAGGAAGGAGGAAAAAGCGAAAATGCAAAAACGAAAATTAGTCCCTAAGGTAAAAATAGGCTGAGTACCTAAGGGGTTAAAGGGGTTATCTAGGAATAGAAACACAGAGCTAATTTCTTTCCAAAACAGCTCCATGTCTGTCCCCAGGTTGTGTGTGGTATTACAACTTGACTCCATTCACTTCAATGAAACTGAGCTGTAGAACCACACCCAACCTGGAGACAGACTGGGAGCGGATTTGAAAGAAATTAGCTATTTTCTTTTCCTGGATAACCCCTTTAAAAGCTTTTTTTTACATTTTTTAAAAAATTTTTCAGATCAAGTAAACAAAAAGTTATGGAATCATTCAACAATGATGAATAAAATTAGGAACATCTTGTAATTTGCATTTCTAAAATAAATGCTGCCGCAAGTCTAAAACTTTTAATTAGTGTGCAGGTAAAAGGGAATGAGATTACAGACTTCCAGCATTGAGTATGGCAAAAGATGGTGGTTGTTCCTAGTCAATTTTGTGTAAAATAGTTGTAGGTATAAACAAAAAGGGAAGGTTTTGAATGCAAAACAGATGGATAGACCGAGGAACTCATCAAAGCATAAGTATATAAAACTGAAAGCAATAAGCCTTGAAAATCGAATATGCACAACAAAACACATGAAACACATGGCAGAAACAGTCAATGCTGGTGACAGAATTGTAAGGCTATGTTTACATGGCCGCTGTTCTTCGCTAAAGGGAGATCCGTTGCTCAGTACATTAGAAGGACAAGAGTTGAGCAGAAAATATAATACTGCATGCCCAAACTGTTTTGTCCAATCAACTCCCCCAAAATACCGGATACCCAACAGACACCCTTCAAGTCAATCGGATTTGTTGGAACTTGCTGGTGTAAGTTGTGCTCTGGCCCATTCAGGGTCCGTTCGGCACCATAAATTAGAGCCAAACAGACCCTGAACAGGTCAGAGCACAACAGCAGTGTCAACCTAACCCAAAAAATCAACAGAATGAGGCAGGACAAACACATTATATATATATATATATATATATATATATATATATATATATATATATATATATATATATATATATCAAAGACAACAGTAACAAACCAGGTTAAAACATTCAGAGAGTGGGAATGGTTGGGGATTCATCAATGGATATCACTTATTTATCCAGTCTGCATTGACCAAGTACATGGGGGAGATAAGTTGACCAGTTGCCCATAGCAGCCAATCAGATTGCTTCTTTGCTTAAAATTTTTTGTTGCTGATGTAATGAAATGTAAACATGATGTCTGAATAAAACAACCATCCAATTTCCCATCTCATTTATTATGTGGGGTTACATGTCGGGTAAAGGACCAGGGGATTGCCAGTCAATGCACACATCTCAAATGAGATGCAAAAGTGTTAAATTAGGATCGCCATTCCTTTGGTGAAGCTGATGGGGACCACTGTGGAGCATTTGCAGTGTTCCGATCAGCCTGCATGATGGCCAGACGGTTCCTGCCTTCCTCTGTGCTGTCCGATATGGTCTCTGCCTCTCCAGCCTGCAGCCATATTCAGGCTAGAGAAGCTCAGCATTGTTCAGTGTATGCAATCGAAAGGTTGCATGTGTCCCCTACAGGGGCTAAAAATTAGTGAAAGTGTTTAAAAAAAGTTTAATAAAATGTTTATAAATGTAAATAAGCCCCTTCCCTAATAAAAAATGTAATCACCCCACTTCTGACATGCTGTTGAAGTTTATCAATGGCTGACCTTCCTCTTTTTATTTTTATTTCTACAGGCATATATTATTAACGTCACTTGGTCAGATGGTACCACAGAGGTCATCTATCGAAGATACAGCAAGTTCTTTGACTTACAAGTAAGAGACGAACATTGTTTAATATAGATTGAAGTGTTTGTAAACATTGAAGGACTAACAACCGAGTATGACAGTTTTCAGATTATAGCAGAAATATGGTCTACCACCAAGTCTTATTTTGTTGTACAGTATATAGGGGTTGTATTAGTTATAAGAAAAAAAAAACTCCCAAGAGCTTAAGATTCTGGTAAAATTAAAAGGAGAGCAATACTGAATACCCCCAGCATCGAGAGTGATCACTCTGGTCATCTACACCAGCTGTACTTACTTAAAGGGTACTCCGGCCCTAAGACATATTATCTCCGATCGCGGGGGTCCCGGCGCTGCGGACCCCCGCAATCTCTCATACAGCACCCACATGTGTGAGCTGCACGCCAGCGCTGGAGGCTCAGAGTCTGAAGCCTCACGACTACGGGGCCGGAGTATCGTGAGGTCTTGACTCCGCCCCGTGTGACATCACGCCCCGCCCCCTCAATGCAAGTCTATGGGAGCGGACGTGACGGCCTCCAGCGCTGGCGTGCAGCTCACACATGTGGGTGTTGCATGAGAGATTGCAGGGATCCCCAGCGGTGGGACCCCCGCGACCCCTGACCCCCGCGATCAGACATCTTATCTCCTATCCTTTGGATAGGGGATAAGATGTCTTAGGGCCGAAGTACCCCTTTAACTGCAGCGATGATGTGCCTGTACACCACACATCACTGTGGATACCAATCACTTGCATCTAGGGCCTCATGCTGTATACCATCACAAGAAAAAAGTGCAAACTAAACACACAACCTTTGTTTAGGACCAATAAAAACCATCCAAACAAGCCTATACTGTCTTATATACGGTCCACTCTTAAACCCTGCTTTCACTAGTATGTCCTAATGTCCAGCTGTTGACAACTATACTGTTACCAAAAGTGATAAAATACACTATTATAGACACAGATATATACAAATAAGGACAAGCAATTCTTAATGCAGTATGTTTACATGCGGTAACGTGATCAAATACTGGCTTGCAGGTTGAGGGTAAATACAAACTTCATGAGATATGTAATTCAAACATCCATAATGCATTAATCAATATAAACGCAAGATGTATGGACACAGCCATCCCAACACTTTTCGACAATTACATAACTTCAAAGGACAATAATATCCCTCATGCCATATACAGCTGAGGCCATTTGGCTGTAGTGGTGATGTGTGATGTACAGGCACACCATCACTGCAAGGAAATAAACAAAGCTCTTAAAGGGAAGACTGGAGTGACAGTGCAGAACTCTGCAAGGATTTAACAGGTAAGCATGGCTGATTTTTTACTTAAGAAAAAATATTAGCATTGGAAATTTGACTTAAAGGGGTTGTGCAGCGAAAATGAACTTATGCCCTATCCACAGGATAGGGGATAAGTGTCAGATTGTGGGGGGTCCGACCGCTGGGACTCCCGGTGATCTCCTGAACGGGCCCCGACTCTATGCAAGGAGCATGTGCCAGGGTCGGCACGCCCTCAATTTATTCTTTATGGAAACACCAAAAAGACCCGAATGCTGTACTTGGGCATCTCTGATGCTCCCATAGAAATGGAGTGCGTGCCAACTCCAGTATACACTCCTCTCAGAGAGTCTGCGCCCATTTAGGAGATCTAAAGAAGGAGATTTTCGCTGTAATGGCCCTTTAATGCAAGTATGACTTTACTAATAGACATTGTATCACTTTTTCTTTGAACAGTGGATCACTTTTTTGTGGAAACTTCTGAAAAAGTCTTCATCCTACTTAACAAGACCATTGCTCCTTAAAGGGGAACTCCAGTGGATCAACTGGTGCCAGAAAGTTAAACCTATTTTTAAATTACTCCTATTTCAAAATCTTAATCCTTCCAGAACTTATCAACTGCTGTATACTACAGAGAAAATTGTGCAGTTCTTTCCAGTCTGACAACAGTGCTCTCTGCTGACACCTCTGTCCGTGTCAGGAACTGTCAAGATTAGAAGCATTTCTCCATAGAAACCCCTCCTGCCCTGGACAGTTCCTGACACTGACAGAGGTGTCAGCAGAGAGCACTGTTGTCAGACTGGAAAGAACTTCACAAATTTATCTGCAGTATATCTGTAGTGTACAGCAGCTAAGTACTGGCAGCAGAAGAAACAAAAACGGAACTTATTCCAAGCGCCAGATCCCTTGAGGTAGTCAGTCTAACAAAGTAGACCAATTTCAATAAAAGATAACATTTATTCCAAGCATAAATCAACGCGTTTCAGACCAGAAATGGGCCCTTCATCAGGACAGAATGCTCAGATCAGCATTCTGTCCTGATGAAGGGCCCGTTTCGGGTCTGAAACGCGTTCATTTACGCTTGGAAAATATGTTCTCTTTTATTGAAATTGGTCTACTTTGTTAGACTGACTACCTCAAGGGATCTGGCGCTTGGAATAAGTTCAGTTTTTGTTTCTTCTGCTGTCTATACCATTACCGGACCAGACGCTGCCTGGGATCAGGGGAATCAAGCTGCAGGATCCCACTCTATGATACATGCGATACCAGATGTTGTGCTCTGAGCGCAACACCACAGGGTGAGTGTTATTACCAGCATCTCCCTACCTGTGTCTAATGTACTTCACCAGGGGCGGTGTTGTGTTCCTTTTTCTCTTTTTAGCAGCTAAGTACTGGAAGGGTTAAAATTTTTAAATATAAGTAATTTATAAATCTGTTTAACTTTCTGGCCTCAGTTGGTTTGATACATTTTTTTTTCCCACTGGAGTCCCCTTTTAAGTATTGACTGTGAACTGAGCTCAAGTCACCTCTATAAACTTTTACAAAGGCCTTATACCGTATTACCAGCATTGCATTTAGCTTCACTTAAAAGAGGAATGCTAAAAGTGGAATGTTGCTTTAAATTTTAACACCTTGAATGCTAAAGTGGTGACAGTTCCCTTCTTTGAGCTTAATTTATTTCTGGCCTTAAACTACCTTTAAATACATTCTTTGGGTTTGCGGTCTGACCCCACAACATCCTGTATTCTTAGTCAGTGTGATATAAATGTTCCATCACTTTGGATTTTCCAGACTTGTTGCCACATAAATGCCTTCATTGGCTGAGGCCTGTGCAGAGACAATATCCAGGTTCATAATTCTAATCAATCTCTTTTGTTTTTGTTCATGCTAAGTATAGTATCCAGAATATAAACTTTGTTAAACTTTTATTCAATAGAACAAATAGATAGAAACAGTACTTACTAAGAGATGTCATTGATTTATTCTTATACTGCTGAATGAGGAAGTCTAGCATAAATCCACGCTATAGGTGACTCAGATTTTATATTTCTGTGTGGCACTACAGAGATATTTATTTAGAATTATATTATTTTAAGCAGAATCATTGTATGGCAACCTGAGATGCACCCTGCTGATCAGAGCCAAAATGTCTCTATTACCAGCACATCAGAAAGCATGAACACTTTCAGTGCTTTATTTCACCCAGCCATATAAGAAAATAAGGGCAACCTACAGGCACCACCTGGTGAACTTGCTGGATTTGTAGTTATACTGTCCCCAATAAAGTCCATAGAAGAGATACTTTTAGGCAGCATACTCTCCCTATTACAGTAGCAGCTGTCAGTAGCCTTATTGGGAGCTTGTAAAGGAAACCCCTAGAACAGTGGTTCTTAACCTTGGAGGTACTGAACCCCACCAGTTTCATATGCGCATTCACCAAACCCCTCTTAATTTGAAAAATGTAAATGATTTTTTCAAAGTCAAAACATAGGAGGTATATACAGTGACCCCCCCCGACATACGATGGCCCTGACATATGATCAAATCGACATACGATGGCCTCTCAGAGGCCATCCCATGTCGATGTCAGCATCAACATCGGCTATCTGGCAGCGCAAAATGCTTAAGCTGCTGCCGGATAGCAGCTTAATGTTCCCCGTGTGGTGCGATGAGTATTACTTACCCCACCACGATGCTCCGGGGTGCCCTTTGGGTCCAGCGCTGGTCCTCCGGTGTCTTCTCTCTCCTTTCCGGTGACGTCAATACGTTGCTGCGCACGCCGTCCCGTCATCCAATAGGAACGGCGTACACAGCAACGTAATGTCACTACGTAGGCCCAGTAAGGCCTTGCGGAAGACAGTGGAGGACCGGAGAAGACAGCGGAGGACCGGAGAAGACCAGGAGAGCCCAGCAGAGGACCGGAGAAGACCAAAAGAGCCCAGCGGAGGCCCGGGGACACAATCGGGAGCGGCGGGGACACCATCGGGAGCGGCAGGACGCGGTCCGGAGCGGCGGGGACAGGTGAGTATGACTTTACTTTTTTACATTGCACGAATCCCTCAACATACGATGGATCCGACAAACGATGGCTCGTTTGGAACAAATTACATCGTATGTTGAGGGACCACTGTATTTAAGTATATAGATCAACATAAGAGTCGGATGGGCACTGCAAACAACTTAAAATTGAGATAGATAATACCTAGGTGTAGTAGAAAGTCCTGGGGTGCTAGACAGTGAATGCAAGCATGTATATCTATATCTTTATGGAAGAAGAAAAATGTCTGCACTCACCAATTGACTTTAAAAGAACTTCGGACTTTATTCAGCGTAGTAGCAATGTCCATAGAAAATAAAAAAAATACACCCAGGTGAGCAGCTCGCGGTTCCTCATGGAACCAGAAAAAGCGTCACAGACAAGAAACGGTGCTGTAATTCCTTAACGCTTTGGCCGCAGAGCCGCGAGCTGCTCCCCCTCCCTGCTCACCTGGGTGTATTTTTTGAATTTTCTATGGACATTGCTACTACGCTGAATAAAGTCTGAAGTTCTTTTAAAGTCAATTGGTGAGTGCAGACATTTTTCTTCTTGCATAAAGATATCGGTATTTAAGTATATATTTATACATAGGTGCACAAAATGAACAAAACCATTAAGAACAAAGAACAGAACCATAAAAACATGATTTTCACACAAAAACATAGACCAAAGAATAAAGCTACTTTTACATCAAGAACTACTGATCAGTGCTCCGCTTTTCATTTCTATCTTACAACTGTTTGAAAATTAACTGCAGTGTTGGACAATTTATTCCCTTTCCATAGGATAGGGGATAATTATCTGATCACAGGGAGTCCAACCGCCTGGACCCCCTGCGATCTCCTCATGTGCAGAGTTGGGGTTGGCAGGCGTCCTGCATTCATCTCTATGGATGAGACGGAGATACATGAGTACAGCGCTTGGGTAAATCGGGCTCTCCGATAAAGATGAATGCTGGATGCGTGCTGATCCCCGCTCCATGCGCAAGGAGAGACGGAGAGCTGGGCAGGAGATCTCGGGGAGTCCCAGCTGTCAGACTCTCTGCAATCAGACACTTATCCCCTATACTTTGGATAGGGATACATTTTCTAAACGTATATTAAGTTTATTGTTTGTTTTTTCCAGTGTTGATAAACTTGAATTCGGTTACCATGAAGTTGTTTTTTTTTTTTCTGTTGATAACATCTGTGAGAGTAGGAATATCCTGACTTGGCATCCTCGGCATGTTAACCCAATAGGACTCAAATACAAACTTTGTTTGCATATTTTACATTTCCATTGAATGTGGAGGTATGTTTACTTCAGAAATAGCAGGATGAAAATAGATATTCTGCACACAAATTGCATGCTTACTGTGGATATTTATAAGCCTAGATGGCAATGTCCTACCTGGCAGGCTGTCGTCTCCGCTCCACCAGCCCATGGCTAGTAATTATGTCCACAGTAATTGTCTGTTCATTACAGACTGTTTGCCGCTAAGGGATTAAACAGTAGAGGAAAGAGACTTGTTACAGGTCAGCGAGTCTCCGAGCTTACTTCCTTTCTGTATTACATTTTTACTTTACTTTCACCACAGTTATTGACCCGCTCTATTAGCTGCCTATTGTTTTGGTTACTTTACGAGCTTTTCTGATAAGCAATTTCCTGAACTGGGAATTCTTTACTGTGACTTTTTATGGATGTCCAGACATTAGACTCAATAACAAAAGCTTAAAATGAGAAAAGTGAATAAAAGGTTAATGTTATTAGTGTGCTAAACTGAATTTAAGTTATGTTATGACTAGACCATAAAATCCAAGAAGATTATGAGAACATCTTAAGAAGTTTGATTGTTTCTCATGTACATTGTGGTTCCATTTAAACATGTGGGACAGAGAGATCTTTGAGATACTTGTAGTACTGGAGAGTGGTTTGTTTTAGAAATTGGTGAGTGTCCAAGCTTCTAATAAAAGCATAATAAAATGTTCAACACAACCTGATATACCCCTTTCACTTCTATTTTTGGGTATTTTGTTCTGAAAAAAAGAAAAATGTAATACAGTTAGAAATGCAAGAGCAGTTGTTCACATGGGGACCAGAATGGTTCTAGCAGTGAAAAATCAAAGATGGTAGAATGATTTTATATAACCTAGACAATAATCAGGCAGTGCATAGAAAATACTGCTGTACAGCCAGATGAAGTAAACAATACTGTATAACCAAACCAATGATCATAGAGGGATAAAGAGATTGTCAAAGAATGTTACTAGAAGTAGTATTCATGTCTGATAATCCAGAATGTTAGATTATCCAGGATCTGTCTCATTGATGCAGGACTGAAGTTAATGTAATTTCCATGTCCTGTACATTATTACTATACATCTGTAAAATGCCTGTTATAAGCCTCTTTTGTACAGTCATATGGTTTTCATTGACTGTGGTCATTCTGTACATTCTATGCCATGTGTTCTCAACATTGTTTTCTAAACACTCATCTTTCCCCTAAACTTAATGGTACAAATATTGTGCAATCCATTTTGGAAAGACCTCCTTCAGAGCAAACCACCATAATGTGGTTACTTAGAGGAGGACAAATGAACAAAGGTTCAAGTATCGGACAAAGTATATTTGCATGTCTACCTTTTTTCCCCTTTATGTCTGCGTTGTGTAAACATCGATTAGTGTAGATAAAAGTAGCCAGAATGGGTGCTTAGGACAAATACTGTGTGCCATCATGTTCAAATCCTTTAGAGAGCTGGATTTACACTGCTGTTATGCTTTGACCCATTCAGGGTCCATTTGGCTTTGAAGGGTCAGAGCACAACTGACACCATTGGGTCCCAACAGATACCATTGACTTCAGTGGGGTCCATCAGGTGCTGGTATTTGAGGAGTTGAGCGGAGATAAAAAGGTCATGTACTATTTTTTCTTTGCTCAACTCAGACTAACCAGAGCTTCCTTTAGCGAAGCACGCCTGCATTGTTAATACGAAAACTGCTTTGAGAACCTATGACATGACGTCACAGCTTACAAAGTAAAGACAGCTGAAATGGAAGATCTCTGCACTATAAAAACATTGTTAGTAAATTGCTTTGTTTAACTTTTTATTACCATACACAGGTTGTTTATTTAGCTGGACAACCCCTTTAAACAGCGATGCCTTTTGTCTCTATATTGTGTCTCTTTCAATGGGATATTGCTGTATAAATACATTTCTTACAGCTTTGAAAGTGTGCTTGATATTCAGAGCTGGCCTACCATTGCTCTTTCCAGGATACCCCTCTTGACTCTTGACTGACCTTTTAGAGCTCTGTTAGTATATTACATTTTTGTCTATCTCTGGTGACAATTTCACGTAACATTTCGTTTCATTTGGATGTGACTGGAATTTAAATTCCAGAAACCATTTGGGAACATTGCTTCCAACCGCTACCTTTTAGCATACTTATTTTACACTAGCTTGCAAGTTAGCATTGAATCACTAGCAAGGGAACAGTGAAAAGGGTCTGCAGATCAGATTGCATATGTGACATCTTCCTGTTAAAGGGGTGTTCTGGGTATTTAACATTGGTGGCCTTTCTGCAGCTGCAGTACAGCTCCCATTCACTTAAAGGGGTTGTCCGGTAAAAATGTTTAACTAATATCCCCAGGCTGCCTAATTAAACAGTGAAAGCTTTAAATCTCCATTCTTCCTCCCTTGTAGTCTCCGGAATTGGGGCACCCCCTCTGTGGCTGGTCTCTGCTGAACTTCACTATCCCGAAGACGGGACACCACAGTGTGGTTAAGCCAATCACTTGCCGCAGCGGGCCTTATCCGGTGATTTGTGGAATAGCACTGTAAGTTTTTAGTAGTTAGTTACGATCTGAAGCTAAGGTAAAAGTAGTGTCAATGGCCACAGACAGGACCCCCAATACTGGAGGCTGCGAGGGAGAGGAAGGGTGAGGTAAGTATTTTATTCTTTTATTAGGCTGTGTGGGCACATTAGTTACATAAAATATTTCACTGGACAACCTCTTTACGTAGTCACTTCACTACAGTAAATAAACCACTGCTACCACTAGACAACGAACAGAGCCAAATGCTTTTCGCTTTTCCTTGTGTATGTTTCAATGTGGCTAGGACATTACATCCGAACAGAAAACCCCTTCAGGGTACGTTCACACATACAGGATCCTGCGCAGATTTGATGTGTAGGATTTGTAAATGCAGATTAGAAGCTGTTCTCAGTCCTTTAGTTTACATTGAAATCTGCAGCAGAAAATCCTGTGCATGAAATCCTGCACATCAAATCTGCATACGTGTGAATGTACCGTTAAGCCTCATGAATATAGCCGGCTTCCCATATTTTGCCTGTCTCTGTTTTAGACCTCATTCAACAATATGTTTAGGAAAGTAGAGCCATCTTTGCACCAGATGTGCGCCACCTTCATTTTGATGAAGTTCAGGACCTTGTCTGTGGTTATGCAGTATGGCTTCTTTGCAGATGGCAAGGGGAAAAGCCTGAACATTTGAGAGCATCAACATTCAACAGACAGAAAATCCAAATATCTTTGGGAAATAGATTTTGCTGACTAAGACTCTAATTTACACAACCATTGAGGGTGATACTTTATCGGATAGAGCGATATGAGATTCCACAGTAAAGTTTCCTCTTTGACTGTACTCTGCATACAGTAGATTAGGATCTGCTTATTCTATTTTATTTTCATGATTTCTTTCCCGCTTTTTCTTCTCTCAACTCAGGTTCCTTGTGGTTATAATTTTTGGGATGTCATCAGCAAAGCAGCTGTTATCCGTTCAGGAAAAGGGGGACTTTGTATTTCTGCGTCTTTCAGAATGTGGTCCACCCACTCTTAATACAAACCAACTGTCGTGGTGGTTAGGAGCGGGTCTCGCTATGTTTCTTTTGGAGTAGACTAACACATTGGCAGCTGCTAACTGCTTATACATTACAAAGGGCTGAGCGTAGCATTCTCTCCGATGATACATTGCAAATGTGATGTGGCAAGCACTCATTTATTTAGAATTTACTGAGAGGGCTTTTTTTTCAGATGTTGAAAATTTTTAGTAGTCATTGGTTACTGCTTAAAGCATTATTATATACAGTGTATCATCATTTTGTTCTTCTCTGATGTTAACATGACATTTGCATTTATTCTCTTTGTAGAAATGGTGATACATGGGAGTTCTAGGTAATGCCAAGCTTGTTATTATTGATTACAAGTACTTATGTGGGGATTAGTTCCCATTGGGCCTTTAGCTGTACACTGTCTACTTGGCAGCCTTCTGGATACAAAAGAGGGTTGTACTGATATGTTGCACATCAATAAATATCCCTGACATTTTTGCAGGCTTTAATATATCAGGCTTTTAAAGGAATTAGACTAGCATCAGTTAATTTGTCCTAAGGGCTTCCTGGTGTGGACCTTTACGATGAATGGAACAAAAAATTTCCATTGCACAGTTTGTGTATTTACAGCCTTTAGTATTTTATATTCTGTGCTTAATCTCATTATATAGATCTAACAATTCCTCAAGTAGAGATTACAGTTTTCTCTCCAATTTGATTGACAATTATGTTTTTTAGTTATAACTTGAGCAGCATAGCTGAATATACAAAATACATTTTATGCCTTTTTTTTTTTTAACTAATAAAAGCGCCAGAAAAGCAGTGATAGTGTGACAGTTAGCAAAATTTTTTAGTTCAGGCTTAGATTCTACCAAATATCAATACCACGTTTCTGTAATCTAGAAATTGTCAAATACATTACAATCTCTAATGCACATTTTATACAACTAGGGGTTATCCAGCTAATACAAGATATCCCCTATCCACACAATAGGGGAGAAGTGTCTGGTCGCGGGGACCCCGACAGCTGAGACCCTAAGCAATTTCCAGAACTAAGCTCACCCCTCCAGGTTGAGTGCGCTAGCCTCCACCTTTTGAGATGTACTAGTCTTGACAGTGAATGACTGAGCGCTCCGTCACCTCCGAGACTAGTAGTCTTCGAAGATGGGTGCAGGAGTGTTCAGCATGGAGAGCTTGGGGCCATTTAGGAGATCACTGGGGGTCCCAGCAGTCAGGCACTTACTCCCTATCATGTAGATAAAGGCCAAGTTTTACTAGCATGATAAACCCTTTTAAAGAAGCATAATCACAGCACCTGCACTGAGTCCTATGTAGGTATAGCAAGTGATAGATCCTCATAGAATATTTGTCCTCTAGCACACTGTAGAGTATCCTATGAGATGCAGCTTCAGTCTCCTTTTCGCTCTACTACCATAGCTCCTCCACTTTGGAGGGAAGTGTCAGGCTGCATCTCATAGCACACACTAGAGAATCTGCACACAGAAAAGACAGGTAGTGTGAGTCAGGGGAATAGTATAACTGCAGCTAATCATTGCATGCACTCACTTGCTATATCACTGCTCTCCTGGTCTTTTAGGGCAGAAATTATATCTTCAGCATTTATCTGTGCCTAGAGGGACATAAAGATGGAAGGCACAGCTGGGTGTGGAGGGGATGTGTCTGAGAGCTGCAAGGAGGGATCAGATTGGTAATGATGTAAACCTGTACTTTACTGGAAGTCAGTAACACAGTACGTATGTTAGAGCATGTCATTTACTGGTTGCCAGAATTGGGGCTAGGTGACCCACCTGTAGTAATGAAATCTATGGATGCAGCTCAGCTGGGATAAAACAAATGGCACTGCAGAAATACTGGGGGTGATTTAACAGTATATGGATAAAATGTCTCCCAATTGTGTTTTGATGGATAAATTCTTTGTAGTGGTTGGTTTCATTCACTTTATTATCTGTAATTAAGACTGTTGCATAGGCAAAATAGTATCCTGGTAATTGCATGAAAGAAACTGAAGAAATGGAAAAGGGTTACATAAAAAAATATATATATTTTATTTTTGTACTATTTGCAATATCGGGTGTTCGACTGCATAAGTATCTGCTTTATTTAGCTGCATGTCTATTGATTGATTCATCCAATTCACTCTAATGTACAGAGGTAAAAGAAAATCTTTGTAACATGATCTACTTTGGCATCTGGTACTTAATAAGTTTAGGTTATGTTTTATTAAGTAAAAGCTGCCAGAAGATGTGTGTCTTGTCCATTGTAGCAGGATACAATTCATATGTGAATACATTCTGTTTTAGATGCAAATATTGGACAAGTTTCCTGTGGAAGGAGGGCAGAAGGATCCAAAACAAAGGATTATCCCATTCTTACCAGGTTTGTACTACTGCTAATTTCCTTTTGGGAAACGGTTTCCTTTATTTTCATTATAGCTTTCTGTGCAGTGCCAGATTACCTTATCCAAGTTTTTACACCCTTGGATAAATTCATATATCTTATTGTTAATTTATAACAGTACAGAAATCACTCTTTAGGCTATGACCATAAGCAGAGCACCATTTAAAGCATTACTTTCATTAGTAAGAAAAAAAAAATGCTTATATCAGTGTAGTAATGTGCCCTATGACCTATATGCATAACATGCATGTGTTAATATGTAAAATACCCTTTGATCTATATATTACTGTGATCAGTCTTCTGAATTCCTCTCAGAGGCTGGGGGTATTTCCCCTGGAGTATGATAAGCTCCTTTTCTCCCCCCTCCCCTCTCATGAGATCTGCACAAACATTTTTACATTTGCAAAGCATACTGCCTAAATGCATGCTCCATATAATTCTAATGCAGCTATGCATGCTCCATATAACTCTAATGCAGCTATGCATGCTCTATATAACTTTAATGCAGCCATGTGAAACTATATGGTGCAAGGACAGCAGAAAAAAAATGCATTTTGTGCCAAAAAAATTAAGATTTTTACTTTGACCAAAGTACATGCTTTTTATAACCCTAAAGCATCCATGTGAACCTATATTGTGCAAATACACAAGAAATAAGCCAAAGAGAAACCATTTTGCATATAAATAGTTCAGCACCTTGTATTGTTTGTCACTGTGCATAGGAATGCTTTTTATCTGAAGAGGCTGCAAGTTGTCTGCATCTTGCCTGTATCTCACCTGTGTTCTCCTCCTAAAACAGAGTGGTAGTTGTATCACTTAAAGTAGTACTATTGTGTTTACAATGCCGTTAGCTTTAGGGGCATTTCCGTTCTTCAAAATGTTAGTATATCTCTACAATATACTCCCAAGGCTGACGGGATCAAAGTTTTTTATGCATAGTGATGCTCTATGAAGGGGCCTCAAGTAGGGATCGACCGATTATCGGTTTGGCCGATATTTTCGGCCGATATTCACGATTTTGGAAGTTATCGGTATCGGCAATTATCTTGCCAATAATCTGATAATACCCCGAACCCCACACCGCCCCCACCGCACCCCCCACTACCGCACCGCACCCCCCACCCCACCACTGCGCTGCACCCCCCACCGCACCGCCCCGGCCACTACCCCATTGCCTCCCCAATCCCCGGTTTTATAATTACCTGTTCCCGGGGCCCACGCTATTTCTGGCTCTTGCGCCGTCCTGTGTTATGTGGTTCGCTGCGCAGTGCAATGACGAGTGACTTCCTCAACGCGACGTCACCGTCATTGCGCACAGTGACAGCTCAGGAGGACGGCACCGGAGACAGAAGTAGAGCGGACCCCGGGAACAGGTAATTATAAAACCGGGAATGGCGGAGGCAATGGGGCAGCGGCAGCGGTCTCTGGTCGGAGCGGTGCGGGTGCGGGTTTTGGTGGCGGTGATAGGACTCGGGACCCCAGGACAGGCAGGGGGAGAGAAGCGGGTGGCGGTCTCTGGCACTGCAAAAGCCGCTGCAGTTCATTAATTTAAAGCGCCCGCTTAAAATCAATGATCTGCAGTGGTGTCGCCGGGGGGATAAATAGCCGTTAACTTATACCGGAATATCGGTATAAGTTATCGGCTATCGGCCCTAACCTACACAGAGTATCGGCCCTAAAAAAAAAACTATATCGGACCCTATCGATCCCTAGCCTCAAGGCAATACCTGTGCTGCATCCCATGGATGAGAAATTCTAAGATATTTCTTTAGAAGCCGATGAATTCAAATCCTGGGTAGCATTCTCATTATGTGAAATTGAAATGATTTTTTCATATCACGTGATCAAATTCTCTAGACCTGATAGAGAACTGAATGAAAGTAGATCAGATACACTTATTAAATTCTGGTTTCCTTGGCGCTCTCTAACAGACATCTGCTTTTGGTAATGTAAGTAGGAAGGGAATGAATAATATGTTTGACTGAATAAAATGAAATTACAGTGTCAAATAATGTAATTGTATTGTGTATTTTACATAAGACCTACTGATTATTTCAAGAATCATTGTTATTATTAAGCTGTTGAGCCATCCGTGCAGTCAGTGTTTCACTGTCAGTACACCAGCTTAAAGGGGTATTCCCATGTTATAAATTTATAGCATATTGCTAGAAAATTCCATCACTTTATGATAACTGGGAATCTTGCCTCTGGGATGCCCAGCAATGTTAATGGGGTACTCCCTCGCCCCAGCGTTCTGAACATCCTGTTCAGAAGCTTGGTGCAGGTGGCCGCGGTCGTGACTTCACTGCTATGTCCTCTCGTGATGTCACGCCACGCCCCCTCTATTCATGTCTATGGGAGGGGGCGTGACTACCGGGGTGTGGCGTGAAGTCATGACCCCCGCCGCCCGCTCAAAGCTTCTGAACAGGATGTTCAGAACGCTGGGGCAAGGGAGTACCCCTTTTAAGAATGAAGGGAATGCAGTGCTTTTCAGCTTTATCACTGTGTTTCCTTGTGCACTGGCATACTTGCCATTTACTGTACTGGTGAACTACAGTCATGGCCGTAAATGTTGGCACCCCTGAAATTTTTCTAGAAAAGGAAGTATTTCTCACAGAAAAGGATTGCAGTAACACATGTTTTGCTATACACATGTTTATTCCCTTTGTGTGTATAATGGAACTAAACCAAAAAAGGAGGAAAAAAAGCTAATTGGACATAATGTCAAACCAAACTCTAAAAATGGGCTGGACAAAATTATTGGCACCCTTTCAAAATTGTGGAAAAATAAGATTATTTCAAGCATGTGATGCTCCTTTAAACTCACCTGGGGAAAGTAACAGGTGTGGGCATTCTGTGTCTGGGTGTGCCACACTAAGCATGGACAACAGAGAGAGGAGAAGAGAACTGTCTGAGGACTTGAGAACCCAAATTGTGGAAAAATATCAACAATCTCAAGGTTACAAGTCCATCTCCAGAGATCTAGATTTGCCTTTGTCCACAGTGCGCAACATTATCAAGAAGTTTGCAACCCATGGCACTATAGCTAATCTCCCTGGGCGTGGACGAAAGAGAAAAATTGATGAAAGATGTCAACGCAGGATAGTCCGGATGGTGGATAAGCAGCCCCAAACAAGTTCCAAACATATTCAAGCTGTCCTGCAGGCTCAGAGAGCATCAGTGTCAGCGCGAACTATCCGTCAACATTTAATGAAATGAAACGCTATGGCAGGAGACCCAGGAGAACCCCACTGCTGACACAGAGCAAGACTACATTTTTCCAAAATGAACTTGAGTAAGCCAAAATCCTTCTGGGAAAACATCTTGTGGAGGTCATGAGACCAAGATAGTTTTTTTTTTTTTGGTAAAGCACATCATTCTACTATTTAGCGAAAACAGAAAGAGGCCTACAAAGAAAAGAACACAGTACTTACAGTGAAATATGGTGGAGATTCGTTGATGTTTTGGGGTTGTTTTTCTGCCTCTGGCACTGGGTGACTTGAATGTGTGCAAAACATCATGAAAACTGAGGATTATCAACAGATTTTGGGTCACACTGTACAGCCCAGTGTCAGACAGCTGGGTTTGCGTCCGAGATCTTGGGTCTTGCAGCAGGACAATGACCCCAAACATATGTCAAAAAGCACCGAGAAATGGATGGAGAGTTCTGAAGTGGCCAGCAATTAGTCCAGATCTAAATCCCATTGAACACCTGTGGAGAGATCTTAAAATTGCTGTTGGGAAAAGGCGCCTTCCAATAAAAGAGACACCTGGAGTAGTTTGCAAAGGAAGAGTAGTCCAACATTCCGGCTGAGAGGTGTAAGAAGCTTATTGATGGTTATAGGAAGTGACTAATTTCAGTAATTTTTTCCAAAGGGTGTGCAACCAAATATTAAGGTAAGGGTGCCAATAATTTTGTCCAGCCCATTTTTTGGAGATTGCTGTGACATTTTGTCCAATTAGCTTTTTCCTCCCTTTTTTGGTTTAGTTCCAATACACACAAAGGTAATAAACATGTGTATAGCAAAACATGTGTTGCTCCAATCCTTTTCTATGAGAAATACTTCATTTTCTTGAAAAACTATCAGGATATAATCTGTCCAACATTAGTCAGACAAGGCTTCATGTTCTTACACAGTTGTGAGTGCAGAGTTGTGTGTGAAAAATAAGAATGATATGTAACTGTAAACGGGGGTCCAAAGCTGCCTTCATTTAGTTTATAACAGTAAGTACAGCATTACATTTTGCTCTTGTCAGTAATATGCAAGGCAGGCGTTACTTGTCCAGAACACTAGGGTTGGTTTCTTCTTGAATATGTCCATCTGCATAAATGTTCTGTAACTCCTTCCAGGCAGCAGGGTCTTGTCAGCAGTTCTGAGCTGTATAAAATATGAATCAGCAGTATTAGTATTCTGGATGTTCTGCAGAGCTCTGTTCCTGTAGCCAAATCTACAGTCATTGAATTGTGGTGATCATTAGGCATGGACACTGACTCTGCTTATTCTAAACCCTTTTGATATTTTGAATAGAAAAAATGTATCAAATTATTCTTAATCGATAGTGTAACATTAAGGTTTTGTATCTGAGGCTCAGGCTTTTCACCCTGAGCGGCAGTGTCATATGCATCGCTGTGTCCATTGAATGGAAGCAGTGTGAAAATGGTCTTAGTTGCAGCACGATACCAGTGCAGAGACAGGAGTCTGACGTGTTCATGAGATACAGGCATTGGCCGCGGATTGACAACTTTTGGATCTTATGGCTACAACAGACTCCTGCCTCCCAGCATTGGGATCACACTTCTTAAAACTACTGCATTGACACAGAAGTGACACGCCTCTTAAAGGGGTACCGGAAAGTTAAACAGATTTGTAAATTATAAAGGAGTTGGAGAGGCTCTTGTCTAACTACCCACCAAATAAACCCAGGCTACCTAATTAGACACCTATACCCAAGGTGTCAAAAAGTAGTTTGTCTATAGAAATATATATATTAGGGCTCAGGGTTTGAGACAACTGGGCAGGTAGTAATTCAATTTATTTAATGTGACAATAAATTATAAAATGAGATAATAAAATAATTGCAAATAGTGGCGTCTGCGTCTCACAGGGCCCTTGTGTAGGCGCAGCACCAACTAATATAAACTAAAATATATGTATACCATAATGTGTAAAATATGAAAAATTAAGACCACCATTTAAAAATATATGTGATATAGCTATACAGGGAGAGGAATCTGGGTGGGAGAGTCTTAGTCCATCCACAATCGTCTATTATCTCCTCTCTTAAAAAGTACTGCAAATTATGACAGATTCCAGTATAGCTGTAACCAATAGCAACCATATAGGTTTTGGTTAGTAACCCATAGCAACCATTTAACTGTGTCCGGCTATGGCAGTGGTTCGCAATCAAACACCTTAGCAAATAATGTTCATATACTTGCTATTTGCAGACAATGGTCAACGTATATGCTTGTGTACAGTCACTGTTAATATGCATGCATATTTTTAGGATACTTTGTATCTCACCGCTCCTGGGCACTGATGCGCTGGACTTCACGGGGATGCTGCGATCTCCTCCAGTTGCGCTATGGAACACAGTGTGTTAACACGAAGTGGCTCTCTTGGCATGAGACAGCATCACCGGAGACTCGGCCGTCTCCCACGGTGGTAATGCTGGATGACAGTGGGTTCCGGGTGGTGGTACTGCAGCGGTTCTGCAGGTGAGTATGTTGGTAAGCCGGTGGCGTCCTCGTGGCAATAAGGCGCGGATGTCTCCTTTACCGGGTGTCGGGTGATTGACAGTTATGTTTTCCGGTATCGGACTGCTAGTTGCTAAGCAGGGCAAGTAAACTGGTGGTCTCATTAGTTATTAAGGGGACACTGGACGCATTTCAGGACTCTCTCAGTCCTTTTTTCAGCAGCTAAGAATAATAGACGGCCAAGTCTCCGGTGATGCTGTCTTATGCCACGAGAGCCACTTAGTGTTAACACACTGTGGGATTCCATAGCGCAACTGGAGGAGATCGCAGCATCCCCGTGAAGTCCAGCCCATCAGTGCCCGGGAGCGGTGAGATACAAAGTATCCTAAAAATATGCATGCATATTAACAGTGACTGTACACAAGCATATACGTTGATCATGGTCTGCAAATGGCAAGTATATGAACATTATTTGCTAAGGTGTTTGATTGCGAACCACTGCCATAGCCGGACACAGTTAAGTGGTTGCTATGGGTTACTAACCAAAACCTATATGGTTGCTATTGGTTACAACTATACTGGAATCTGTCATAATTTGCAGTACTTTTTAAGAGAGGAGATAATTGACGATTGTGGATGGACTAAGACTCTCCCACCCAAATTCCTCCTCCTGTATAGCTATATCACATATATTTTTATATGGTGGTCTTAATTTTTAATATTTTACACATTATGGTATACATATATTTTAGTTTATATTAGTTGGTGCTGCGCCTACACAAGGGCCCTGTGAGACGCAGACGCCACTATTTGCAATTATTTTATTATCTCATATTTTATTATCACATTAAATAAATTGAATTACTATCTGTCCAGTTGTCTCAAACCCTGAGCCCAAATATATTTATTTCTATAGATTTGTAAATTACTTCTATTTAAAAATCTTAACCCTTCCATTACTTATCAGCTGCTGTATGTTCCAGAGAAAGTTCTTTTCTTTTTGAATTTCTTTTCTGTCTGACCACAGTGCTCTCTGCTGACACATCTGTTCATCTTAGGAATTGTCCAGAGCAGGATAGGTTTTCTATGGGGATTTGCTCCTACTCTGAACAGTTCCTAAAATGGACAGAGGTGTCAGCAGAGAGCACTGTGGTCAGACAGAAAGGAAATTCAAAAAGAAAAGAACTTCCTATGGTACATACAGCAGCTGATAAATACTGGAAGGGTTAGGATTTTTAAATGGAAGTCATTTACAAATCTGTTTAACTTTCTGTCACCAGCTGATTTAAAAAAAATATTTATATGTTTTCCAGTGGAGTGCCCGTTTAAATCATCGTGTCGGTCTCTATATTCTGCTGTGTTCAGAGAGGTCAACATGAAGAGGCTGATAGGTTCCCTTTAAAGGGGTACTCCGCTGCCCTGCTTCCAGGACTGGCTCCCCAGCATTAGGAAGTTTATTGTTCCGAACGGCTGTGTGCGGGCTTCCATGTTCAGGGCCGCCCCTCATGACGTCACTCCCGCCTTCTCAACGAAAGTCTATGGGAAGGGGGCGCGAAGCCCCCTTCCCATAGACTTTCGTTGAGGGGGCGGGCGTGACGTTACGAGGGGCGGCCCTGATCACGGTGGCCCGCACACAGCTGTTCGGAACAATAAACTTCCGGACGCTGGGGAGCGGAGCTCCGGAAGCAGGGCAGTGGTGTACCTCTTTAAATCAATGGCAGTTTTCTGCCAAAGGGCCAAACGCTCTTTCTTATATATAAATATTTCTCAGTCTTGTAGTGCACAGTTTTAATCACATCCCAGGTGTGGAGCTCCACCAAGTGCTCCCTTAGAACATGCTATATACAATCCTAGGGCACTATTCTGCTATAGCAGGGGTAAGTTTAGCAAACACGTAAGAAAGGAACTCAGATTTCTCTGAAGTTCACCACCATCTGGTCGTCTTCTTATTACAAAAAATGCAGAGGATACAAACGACTTAAAACATTTTTCACAGAGCCAAAGCCCCTCAAGCATCAGTAATAGTCAGGAGCTGACGTGCAACATTTCGGGGTCCACCCCCTTACTTATGCATTCTAGATCCCTCACACCGCTCTTCCTTTGTATGTCCTGACACGCCTTCATTGAATCAACTAAATTAGACACATTCCAAACACAAGTTTTCAGATTTTAAAACCACATAAATATTTACAGTTTCACTTGTATTACAAAAATGCTCTAAAGCTATACAATTCATTTAATCCTGACGGTTGTAATGTCTCAAGTTCAGTAATCCAGAATACCTCCCTTTGTAGGAGCAGCTTCTTTTTACTCTCCCTGTTAACACCTTGCGTTACTTGTTCAATCACCTGCAATCTTAGTTCATTCACACGATGACCTTTATCTAAAAATGCTTAGCTACAGATGTTTCCCCAAACCTGTTTTCTTGCACCGGACAGCATTTTGTTTCTAGGGCTTTACGTATGGCACTTTTTGTTATTAAATTCTAATTTTCATCATTCTATTTGTCTGCCCTATGTAACCCATCCCGCAGGGACACTTAAGTAGTTATATAGTAGGGATCGACCGATTATCGGTTTGGCCGATAATCGCGATTTTGGACATTATCGGTTGAAATAGCTGATAACTCATATCGATATTCCGGTATAAGTTATCGGCTATCGGCCTGAAAGATGACAGATTATCGGTATCGACCCTAAAAATTCGATATCGGTCGATCATAGCATTTTCACTGGTACACCTAAAATAGCCCTTCACTGGAATTACGTGACCTTTTTAGGGTGATGGATGTTTTCCCCTTTTATTATCCCATTGCATTGCATGGATGAAAGGCATGCAAACGTTCCTTTTTTGACACTAGCCAAGAACCTCTGTTCATTCTTCTTTTTGACAGCTATGTCTCCTTTGACTAGTTTATCACCCATCGCCTTCCCTTTAGTGTTAGTAAGGGGGTGAACCCCAAAACGTTGCGCATCAGATCCTGACTATTACTGATGTTTGAGGTGCTTCGGCTCTGTGAAAAATGTTTTAAGTCGTTTGTATCCTCTGCATTTTTTGTAAATCTGCAACAAAAATAAAGACCAGTTAGTCGTGAACTTAAGAGAAATGTAAGTTTCTTTCTTACTTGTTTGCAAAACTTTCCCCTGCTACAGCAGAATTGTTATGTGCCCTAGGATTGTATGTAAAACGCTCCTTCTTACTTTGAGATTATTACAATGTCAGCTTCATTTTATCAGAGGAGATGTGGTCGAGTGACCCTTGGCAACTATGTACAGTTTCAAATAAATTTCAGCGCCCGATTACAAAACACGATGATGAACGTTCATTGCTATGCACAACAAGGGCATTGTTGATCTCAGGTATAACACTGTTTTATACATTGAAACTAGTCCAGAGGAATACTCACATTTACCAGACAGTTTCCAGCTGTCAGGCTACAAGATAAAGGCAATGACGGATTTCTTCCTGTTGGCTTCTTTTCCCTTTTCCTCTTGCACCTCGTGGAGGATGTAATCTGAAGTCCAACCATTTTTTTAAGTATAAGTACATAATATCAAACAGTATTAAGCTCTATTTACATATGCTCGATAGCTTCCTTTCATAACGGAAGACACAGTACATTGGTGGACATCAGTGGTACCTGACTGAGTTCATTGCCTCACAGTGGGACTTACATCCTATTTATATCTATACTTTCAGCACTTACACTGCTTGTATATATGCTATTTGAAATACTTGTCCTTATTTACTAAGAGTTTCGGCTTTTTACATGTGTGACATGTTGTTTCAGACTTGCAGGATTCCCTTCTATTTACTATGAGGATTCACAGATTGTCGGAAAAAATTTCTGACCAGCCTTTTCTAGGTGGAAATTTCCAGCCATTTATTCAGAGAATGTTCTGTGAATTCAATAGGAAATAGCATTAGGTTTTGAAACCATGCCCCCTTTGCGACAGACCATGCCCCTTTTTCGGCTTTTCACAATGCAACGATGGGTTTGTCTGATTTTACTGCCGCAGACTGGAGCAAACATGTCTCACACACTATGTGCCAAAATAAACCGACAAAAACTCGTCGGTTTTAGCTTAGTAAATGAGGGCCACTGGGGTTTTATGCTTTAATGTCAATGAAACTAGATTACCCATACATGTTTAAAACAAGTTTTTATTTTAAATATTTTTATTTTAAATATGTTTTTCCCTATTATTACATGTCATTATCTATAATAATTTTTTTTTCCTAAATCTTGCCATTTTCTAAGCTGCTTTATGGACACTTCCTATTCTGTAGGGATCACTTCAATCCATCTTATTACCATCACAGGCTGCATTACATTTAATCGTAACACCTACATATAGTTTGCACAGGATTCACCATTTCTTATAGTTGATGTATACATCTATGGTATATCCACGTAATATGCCAGAATAGATGCAGCCCCCCCCAAGGGGATCTGCACATATCTCCAGATCTAGAGTCCCTAGCCCTCCTCTGGCCTGCATGCAGCCGCCGTAAGTGGACAGAACACCAAAGCAGCCTGTCTATTTTGCACAATTTACATAAATCCCATCACCATTAATTCTGTAGAACTGCAAGCTACACTGATTCTCTTGTGTCCTTTCACTTTGACAAATTGGAAAATGCACCAAATATTTTAATGACATGCAAAATTTTGGTGTAAAGAACACCAACCATGATGTAAAATTAGGGGCACCAAATGGGTGTGTCACAGTTTCTGTCTATCTACAATTAAGAACTCTGCCCTTAGATCAGTGATGGCAAGCCTTTTTGAGCCCAAACCGTAATGCATGCCAACTTTTTTTCCCCTCAAAGTGCCAGCGCAGCAATTAAATCAGAATACTGATCAGGAGATTGTATACAGCACATGAGGAGGGGATGGTATACAGCAGATGGGGAGGGGAGATGTTATACAGAACATGGGCGCATGGTATACAGCACGCAGGGAGGGGATGGTATACAGCACACGGGGGGGGGAGATGGTATACAGCACATGGGCGCATGGTATACAGCACAGAGGGAGGTGATTGTATACAGCACAGAGGGAGGTGATGGTATACAGCACATGGGGAGTGGATGGTATACAGCACACAAGGATGAGATGGTATACAGCACATGGGCATCTCTGCTTCCCTGTATGAACCCCGTGCATCTCTGCTTCCCTGTATGAACCCCGTGCATTTCTACATCACTTTATGAATGCTGACATAGAAATGCACAGGGTTCATACAGTGATGTTCATGTCCTGTACAAACCCCATGCATTTCTATGTACTCTTTATGGGGCTAATGAACACCCCATGAAAAAAACAGAAACCAGCCCGTGCAGTTCATCCTTCCTCTTGCAGCCCGAGGAAACTTGCGTTATACACAGCACACTAATATAACTCAGCCCTGGTTGGGATATATATTGGCATACACACACAAAAGGGACTACAACTCCCAGCATGTATCATTCAGGAGTCTTCAGTCTGTTGTACCAGCATGCTGCCTCTATAGTCTCCTGGGGGTTGTAGTTCACCACACCTCTACAGGGCATACACCAGTGTTTCCCAACCAGGGTGCCTCCAGTTGTTCCAGAACTAAAACTCCCAGCATCCCCTGGTTGGGAAACACTAGCATACATACATAACCTTGACTACAACTCCTAGCATCTGTCATTCAGGAGTCTTGTCCCCCCCCCCCCCCCCCTCCCTTTCACACATAGAAATCATCCCCAGTCCGAGATTTATTCCCCAGCCCCTGCAGTCTATAAATCCCCAGCCCGTGCACTTTGTCATTCTCCCGTGCTCTGTCTTCTTTTTCCTGTGCAGACCTGTGTCTTCTAAAGGCAGAGCAGGGGGAGGGGAGATGCGTGCAGTATGTCCCCCTTCACACACAGAAATCATTAGGGAGGGGAGATGAGGAGCAGTGTATGTCCTCTCTCCCCTGCTCTGCCTTTCTGTCATCAGACCTGCGTCCTCCAGGAGGGGGAGATGAGGGGGGCATGGCTTGGGGGCGTGGCTTCTTTCACCCGTGCAGACCTGCGTCCTCTGCTCTGCCTTCACTCCACCCAGCTTTAGCTTCGGAAACCTTTGGAGAGCTGAGGGGAGGAGCGGTCACAAGTCTGCACGGGTCGCAAGTTTCCACCTCACACCGGTGGAGCACATCAAAAGGTATCCATGGCGAACTATGGCCACGTGCCATAGGTTCGCCATCACTGCCTTAGATGCTGGAATTCCTCCCCCACAGGATATTGGGTAGCCAAATGATGGCATCAGAGCTTTTAAGTGCTGTCTGACTTCTTAGTCACCCCAAATACTGCTACAACATATAACAGGGCAGGAAATGTCCAGTTTAAGAAGAGTGATGAATACCCAGCTAATAAATACTAGACTGGCATTTTCTGAATGTCTCATTCCCACGTCCTAAAACCACCCTTCAGTTAAGAAGCCAAAAAATACTAAACCTGGGTAAATGCAGCTTGTTCAGATTGAAAAGCCACAAATAGCTCCTAGAAAGGAAAGGATTTGTCTTCAATCTGCTTTTCTGCTTCATTTCAAGGAATAGACGCCAAGGTCCTATATATTCATGTATTGTGTCCTGTATTTTTTCTATAGTCCTTTTATTTAGTGAAAAAGCCCCTTATATAAGTGCTTTGGTGTTGAGGACATTAGGGAGAGAGCTGAAGCCTGTCTGTCGTCAAGGAAGTTGTATGGGGAAGAACACTGATCTTTTTGTATAGAGAGACAAATGTCTGTTCATTTAATAGGCTGTCCTCTGTGTAACAGACCGATGCTGTGTGAAGAAAAAAAACAGTTAGTGGGCACCATGTAGAATGATAAAAAGTCATTATAAAAGCATACTTATTAATATTTTTCTTCTTTATTCTTAGTACAACTTTGAAATTAACATTAAATGGATATTCCAGAATTTCTTGTTCTTTGAATGTAAGACAGAGGCAGCAAAGTGAGTCTAGTTACTAATATACTTCACTTACCTGTCATTGGTGGCTGGTATAGAATTTCTTTCTTTCTTTTCCCTGGAAGTTTAAATATTTTTTTTTTTTTTTGCATCCTACAAAATGAGTGTAGTCTCAGACCTTTCCCAGCTTGCTTTGTGGCCCGAGACAGTAAATCTCAAGTCATGTACTGCTTAGTAAGTGAAGCCTGCCCCCTGATGATGTGACTGGCGCACATGTGCATGGATTAGTCATCACACAGATGTGTGTTAGGTTGTGCTGTGCTGCAATGTGTCGGGCAACCGATGTGTGGGAAGGAAATAAGTCACCTCCCACCTTAAAACAAAGGATCCTGGGGATTATAGTCTGAGGGAGGCCACAGAAACAGGAAGTAGCCAGTTCCTAAAAACAATTCAGCAGCATGATAGGGGACACAGGACACAGGCATTTAACACCAACACAAGCACAGATCCTTGGTAAGCATGTCCATTACTGTATGACACTTACTTTGGCCATCTTATGTTGAATAACCCCGTTAATAATAAATGTAGACAGTAAGTGTATCTAAAAGGGCACCATTCATATTTCTTTGCTTTTATTAAATGTTTTCATTGCCTTACATATTGTCCAACCAAGGTGTAGTTTATTTATTAAATTTATTTTAATCAGCCACCACAGTTATCTTTGTGTAGTCTTTTTATGCAATGTTGCTACATTATTTTGTTACAGCCTTTAATGTGAACTATTAAACCTCTTTGAAAGCAGGAACCTCTAATACTCTTTCTTCTTTTAGCTTCCTATGGGAGTTTTACATAAGACATTTTTAATGCTGTAGGTACAAGGTCCCAATATGTAGAAGATGTTCTAATTCCACTTTTACTACATTTTATTGATAAGTATTTCAGTTTACCGAAATATGCTAAAACTTCACTTTAAAGGGGTGTTCTGGCCTTAGACACCTTAGATGGCAGGGGTCCTGACACTGAGACCCTCCCCCCCCCCCCGATCTCCTTACAGCCCCCAGCACTCTGTGCAGGGTGCTGCTCCCGAGAAGTGACTGCCACTGCCCTTCGTGACGTCACTCCACACCCCCTCCATTCTCAACTTGTCATGAGACCATAATATGTAACTAATGTCATGAGATCATAATATCTGACTGAAGGTGCCAATATCTGGTACTGCTGGATAGGTGCTGACATCAGAAGTAGACTTGCTGTGATAAAGCTGACTTCTTGTCTGAGCTAAGTTGGCCTTTTCAAGCCCTTTTCAATTTCTTATGTTCTAGCACAATTGTGTTCATCACATAGAAATGTTCCAGGGACAGAAAACCTTGTACTGTATCACTTCCAATTTTATTTATTTATTTGCCCCTGGTTCTTATCCTCATTTTTGGAGTAAGCAATAGATTGAGAAGTTGAATTCCCAGTTTAATGATATATTCACATGTGTGGATTAAGAAAGAGTCAAAGCAGGTCCCATCAGATGAATGTAGTAAAAAACTTTGTTGGTTGGATCTTCTCTGGTTCTTGTCAGAAATAAAAATTCATCACAAGGTGTGACTGAATTTTCAAAAGCTTTCTGCTCCTTCAATTGGGCTTCCCCAGCACCTGTGTCAGATCAGTATTGAATTGTCTGTTTTACTATGCCTGATTTAAAGCGGTATATTGATTAGATGTGGAAACTCTTCTCCTTGCTCTAGTACTTGCCATCAGGATCTGAGTGCGTGGTCCCATAATGGACCAGGTTACCATATCTACTGGTTGCTTTTTATTCTTATTGTAACCATATCTTGGACACAGTTAAGCCCTGCATCTTTGTCCCCTGAGGAACCCCATTATTGTTTATGACTGTATTATTTTGGAGGAGAAATGTGTTAGGATGCTTTGAACATGTGCTATAGCCATTGTTTTACTAGCAGGAATTGTGAATAGTACTCATTAATTTGGGTGTTATCTGGTGGCCATATTAGTTTGACCCCTATCCTTGTTTGTTTTGTAACACACTTTTTGGTGTCTTTTATATATTATGTATATTATTTAATCTTAGTAAAAAAGCCATATTTTTGTCTGTGATGCTTTTGGTTTATGCATAGGAGCCAATCACAGCTCAGCTTTCATATGTCAACAAGCTCTGGGAAAATGCAAGCTGAGCTATAGTTATGGTCATAGCAGGCAGATTGAGAAATCTAGGACTAGGTAACTTACTGATGATACCCTTTAGGATCCTAGTTGTCAACCATATTGTTGGGAATCCTGTTGAAAAGATACATCGTGGAAGAAAAACATTACAATAAAAGGATTTTACTGGGTTAAGCATACATTTTTGCAGATAGAAGAGGAAACGTGTTACTAGATATCTGAAGCATTGGCCTATTCTTTCTCTGACCCCAGAGAGTCTGAAGAGATGACATTATTTTACTTTTTTTTTGGGAGGGAAGGTGAAATTAGGACATAGCATTTCCCGGTCTCCCGACCTGGTGGTGTATATGGAAAACATCTGCTTGTTATAGAACTGCTCCCACAGCTTCATATTAATCATTCTCATGCAGCCGCTTATTATAGACAGTGATTAAATACAGAACTTCACTTTTAATTCCCAAAGTACAGCAACACGTTCAGTTGCAATTTTATGTGTTGGTCAGCATCGGAGACTTGAGGTGGAACCGGCTAATCGACGTGTTACATATGTGTCTGCAATATAGAACATTTCTAGGGGAGTCAGTCTCTGGGCCAACTGAGATCATTCTATATATTTTTTTAAATATGGAATAGAAATTTAGTAACTCAGATTTTGACCGCAGCTCAGTTTATAGAGTTCATATAGATTACTTCAATGTTCATGAATGTCTGTATGTGTCTAGCTTTCACCCAGATCTCACGTCCTCATGACGTGCGAGCTCTGAGTACGGAGAGAGTTCTGGCCATTGTTACTGCGCATGCACCGGTCCCTCGCTACATCCGGAAGTCGGGAGTAGCAAGGCTTCAGCGAGAGGGTGAACGCTTTAGGTGCATGCGCTCTGCAGACAGAGTGCTCCGCTCACGGGGCGTGTGACTCTACATCACTAGGACGTGAAGTTAAAGGCAATGATTATGCTAAGTAAGGGGGCGAGCTTAGGATGCGTCAGAGGCAGACAGCCCGTGGGGGGCCCTGCCTTGAATTGCGATGCTGGGGACAAACAGCGGAACTTTACCGGGACATAACTCAGCGGCAATTGAAGGGAGAAAAGTAAGTGACCCCTCATTGGATTCCTTTTCACCCACACTATAACCCAGTGTATTGAGTTTAGTGTGGGTGAACCTGGCTGACAGTTTTCCTTTTAAAGGGTTTATTCTAAGATCAAAGGATATCACCCTATCCACATGATAGTATAGAATAATTGCTTAAGGTCCAGCCATTGGGATCCCCACATATCAAGTAGGTATTCCTTATCCTGGGGTTAGGGATCACTTTAAATCTTGGGATATTCCCTTTGAAAACTGATGGCCTATCTTTAGGATAGGCCATCAATATCAAATCATTGGGGGGTCTGAATTCAGGCTTCTTCACCAATCGGCTGCTTGAAGACGTTACAATGCTCTTACAAGTCCTGCAGCCTCTTAATGTTTACATCGGCTGCTGGCCATTAGATCACTGATAGAGATGAGCGAACTTACAGTAAATTCGATTTGTCACGAACTTCTCGGCTCGGCAATTGATGACTTATCCTGCATAAATTAGTTCAGCTTTCAGGTGCTCCCGTGGGCTGGAAAACGTGGATACAGTCCTAGGTGACTCTTTCCTAGGACTATATCCACCTTTTCCAGCCCACCGGAGCATCTGAAAGCTGAACTAATTTATGCAAGATAAGTCAGCAACTGCCGAGCCGAGAAGTTCGTGACGAATCGAATTTTCTGTAAGTTCGCTCATCTCTAATAACTAATATCAGTAATCAGTACCAGAGGGTCTGACAGGACGCAGATCATTTTCTCCCAGCATGCTTCTCTCCCTTATGCTACATGACATCATTGCATCAGTCCCATTGCAGATTAGCGGGCTCACTTTTAGCACTGTGCTTTTCAGCTCTCCTTTACGTCAGGAACAGTGTGGTCTGCCATTACAGAGAATCACATATGTCCGTGTATATTTACATTACATGGATACCAAATGTAAATAGATATGTATTGTGGCTGTCTAGGGGTTGAAAGTGAATTCCTGGAAAGGTGTCTAGTTTATGCAAGAGTATTGGGGAAAAAAGTAAAAATAATGATGATAGGATAGCAGAGTATAAGGTCAGCCGAGCCCACAGGCTGGCTGAACCTCCGGGTTGCTTAATGTGTATATTGGAGAGAAGATGGTGTCAGGGGAAAGAAGGGTCGGGTGTGTTGGATTTTAATTTGTTCTCAGATAAGGGTCGGGCGTGTTGAATTTTTTTTTTTGTTCTCAGAGAGATAAGCTTCCTACAAAGCCCTGTAGGGTTGTGGCTAACCCCTCTTTGGATTCCTGTATGTTCTAAAACTCTTAAGGAATTGCCCCAATAGGTGTGTATGAGATGAGTGTTGTTTAATGGAATTCCCCTAAAACATTTTTTTTTTTACTGCAATCTGGAATGTACGCCTCCCCTGCTATGATGTAAGTGCTGTATACTAGCCATGAAGAAATTGTGAATAAACTGCTTTATCATTCTCACTTCCAAAGAATGGCTCTATTGGACATGCCCAAATCTATAGCAAGTGAACCCACCATATATTTGTCTAGAACAGTGTTTCACAAAAGCGGTTTTGCAGCAGTGTTGAGGCACACTGGTTGGGAAACACTGCACTAGGATGAAAAATGCAATGATTTGTGAAAACCTGCGTCTCTGCAAGAATTCCTCAGAGTATAACATAAATAAACACCGGGTAGGAAGGAATCGCTTATAGGATCCTACTCCTGGTCTGGTGCGTTAAATAAATAAATGCATTAGTTTTTCTTGCACAGATGGCAGGTGAAGAATGCTTACTAAGGTATAGATTTATTATTGACTGTAATATACAAAGAACATTTCACAGAAACTATTGGCTAATATATACACGTGCTTTAACCCAACCTGTCTTGATGTATACAATACTTCAGTTGATGTGACTGGGAAACAAGCCATGGTTTTAGCTATACCTATAACAACATCACTTCTCTTCAAAATAACACGACAAGTTTTTAACCAAAAGATAATTTTATTACAGAAAATCACTATTGCATTAAAACATGAGCCATGGTTTTAGTTGTTCTTGCATATAACAGTGTCTGTAAAGCGACACTTAGTGTATCTGAAGAAATAGAAGCATTTTTCCAAAATCTATTCCTCGTATTAATACTTAAAGTGTAGATACTTAAAGCGTAGAAGCCGTAAATAGATTAATGGGATTGTACTAGAATTAAAGGGGTACTTCACTGGCCAGCGTTTGGAACACTTAGTACCGAATGCTATGTGTGCGCTGCGGGGGTCAGCCACACCCCACGTGCCGTCAGACCATGCCCCATCAATGTAAGTCTATGGGAGGGGCGTGGCTGATGCCATGGCCCCTCCCACAGACTTGCATTTAGAGGACATGGCCTGACATCACATGGGGCGTGGCCAACCACCTCAGCGCACACATAGCTTTCGTAACTAAGTGTACCGAACGCTGGCAAGTGGAGTACCCCTTTAAAAAGTTACCCACCCAGGCTTTGTGTAAGTGGCTCTAGCGATAATGTGCTTGTATACCCAAAAATTGGCCTAAGTGTCTTGTGCTTATATACTCAAAATAAAAATTTACTAGAATGCAAAAATATACAAAGTGTTGACTAAAAGGAGGAAAGGGGTGAGGATACAGGTGAGTGCCTACACTGGAGACCCTACCTATCTAGATAAGCTCCTGTTCTAAGTGTGGATGGGGACGGGAAACAATAAGACAATACTATGTATAAAGATAAGTTGACTTCTCTTGCCAACGCGTTTCGCCTTTATGAATGAACAGGCACATCAGGGAATGAGAGGATATCACATATACACATGAAAGAGATATTTTGTAAGAAAATATATTAACAGACCAACATTTAATACACAGATGGATAATATATGGATAGTATAGTATGAAATCGGTCAATATATAATTCAGTGTGTCAGCTGTTCAGACAGAGAAGCAGTCACAGTCAGTGTGGTGTCAATGTATAAGGCAGGCTACACAATCAAAATAATCAAGATAACAATATTCCTTAAATCATATAGATTTCTGAATATCCAGAGGATATTTCATAGACACACTATCATTAGGACTATGGTGAGTAAGATAATGCATGGACCCCCTAAGATTAATGGATGGGTAGGAAGAAAAGATGATACCCTAGGAGGGCCAAAGCCATAGATACTGGTTACTTCAGACACCACACTTTTGCATAGATAATATGAGAATGACAACACTGAGGAATATGATAGGAGCCGGCATGCAGGTAAGAGGAAAGAGGCAGTGGTAGCCCAGAATAAGTCCAAGGTCACTTATTCCAGAGATGGGAGGATGCCTGCTGCCATGATGTATTGATGATGAGCCCCAGGACGCCCCAATACGGGGCGGTTTGAGGGCTCATTTTTTGCACCGTGATCTGAAGTTTTTATCAGTACCATTTTTGTTTTGATCGCTTTTTATTAATTTTTTAATGGTATAAAAAGTGACCAAAAATACGCTAATTTGGACTTTTGAATTTTTTTACGTGTACACATTTGACTGTGCGGTTTAATTAACAATATATTTTTATAGTTCGGCCATTTACACAAGCGCTGATACCACATGTTTATTTTTATTTACACAGTTTCTTTTTGTTTTGTTTTTTTATGGGAAAAGGGGAATGATTCAAACTTTTATTAGGGAAGGGGTTAAATCACATTTATTAACACTTTTTTTTTCACTTCTTTTTTGCAGTGTTAGAACACTGCAAACAACATGCCATTGCCATTGATCAGTGTTATCGGTGCTTGACTGCTCTTGCCTGGATCCCAGGCATGGAGCAGTCATTCGCCGATTGGACACCGAGGAGGCAGGTAGGGATCCTCCCGGTGTCCTGTAAGCTTTTCGGGATGCCGTGATTTCATTGCGGCGGTTCTGAACAGCCAGACTGAGCTGCCGATACTTACTTTCACTTCAGACACGGTGGTCAACTTTGATCGCCACGTCTGAAGGGTTAATAGCGGGCATCATGGCGATCGGTGATGTCCTGTATTAGCCGTGGGTCCCGGCTGTTGATGGCTGCCGGGACCGACCCGATATGACGCGTGACCCCGCATTATATCGCTGGAGCCGGCGCAGGACGTAAATATACATCCTGCGTCGTTAAAGAGTACCTGTCACCAAACTAAACTTTTAATATATTGTTCCTTATGTTATTATAGGACACTTTGCTATTTGCTTGCTGTTAAAATTCTCAACCTTTTATATGGTTTTAATGTGAATGAAAAAACGGCCGCTAGGTGGCTCTGTTCTGTTCCCAAAAAGTTAATTTAGTCTCCACCCGGACTTTCAGAAGTCCAAACTCAGGAAGTGCGTGGTGGCCATGGTGAGGCACAGCTCTCGCAAGCTTTAATGACGTCGACCCTGCTGGGGAATGCCCACTTTCTCCTGCCGGGAGCTCACATGATGTGAGCAAGGGGAAAGGTATCATACAAAGCTTTTTAAAGCTCTGAATTTTTTTTAGGGCAGGTGGGATGTTAGTAGTTAGTGATTATAATCTGAAATAGTTTAGAAAATATGGTTTGATAACAGGTACTCTTAAAGGGCAGTTCTCCTTGCCTTTTAGGTCTTCGAGCTGATATGTGTGAGGCCAAAGGGACTTCACAGGTTCCCTTACAGAGACAACTAGTGGTCAGCTGTTGAATCTTCTCTGGATCGTAGATGGGTTTTGTTGCATTGTTTGTTAGCTTTTTTTTTTATATACAGAGCCAGAAAACCTGAATACTGGAATCTTGTTTACATGCGGTTTGTCATGAGCTGCAAGAAAGTCCCTTTGTGTGCTACTGGGCCCACTTTAAACACATTTTTTTTTTCTCTCATAAATGTTTGTAGTAGATATTTTTATATTAATGTGTATATTTTCATTAATATTTTTTATTAGTGACTTCTTTTGTACAAACCAATTTATCTGCACACTGTTTCCGTTCAAAAATCAGAATTATGATTTGCATTCTATTTTGATGTCAAACTTTACTGTAGCTTCTGTTTAATATATAACTTAATAATATTTATAAATATTTATACGTTTTTTTTCTTCTCCAGGCAAAATCTTGTTCCGTCGCAGTCACATACGTGATGTTGCAGTGCGACGCCTGATTCCAATTGATGAATATTGTAAGGTGAGTGAACTCATACTGTATATGGAAATCCAAATGAACACAAGTATAATTTATTTCTATTAGGACTTCATCTAAATATTAAAGAGTAGTATTAACCTGTACACAACCTGGAATGTGCGTGTTAATGCTGCTAGAGCTTTGGGAGAGATTAATTTTACACTCATAAAATTTGCCTGTCTTTACTAAACCCAGGACTGCAGTAGTTAAAGTGAACTGGGTTTCTTTTTACTAAAGAATTCTATAATGATCGAAGTCTAGTTGAATAGATTGTTGGAAGGTCCAGGCATTGTAGCCATAATATGGAACCTATTCCTGTAATATACATTGATGAAAGTAGCTTCAGGCAAATTATGGTTTGTTGACCGGTCACCTGTATGGAAAGTCACATTAAAACTAAGCTCATACAACATTTTTTTTTTTACTCCTTATGGATACTGTAAACATTATACAATTTCCATTTATTTGCAAAATGTACCATATTCCTGGGAGGCAGAGAGTCAAAACCGCTCTAGTGACTGCAGAACACCTGCAGCAACATTTGGTGGCAGCATGTACCGAGGTTTCCCTTTGCACGTTCTTGTACCCATGTGTTCCCAAAGATTGCTTGACAAATTTAACAATCTAGGAGCTAGTTTAAAAAAAAAAAAAAAAAAAAAAAAGCTCCAAGATGATCATATGATCAGTCATTAGTGTCCCCTCATCTCCCTGTGTCACATTCATTAGTGTCCCCTCATTTTCCCCCTTTGTGTTTTGTCTTAGTTATTAATGTCTCCTTATCTCTCCCCCCATGTCTAACAGTCATTACTGCCCTCTCATCTCCCCCTTGTGTGTCACAGTAATTACTGTCCCCGCAAAGAATGAAAAGTTTTACTTACCTCTGCCTCTGTTCCTACACTGTTCCCACGCTCATCTCCCGTTCTGCCTCCAGTGTTTAGCAGTGGATGTCTTCTGTTGGCTCTCTGGTATTACATGAGCAGCGGATGTCTCTTCACTGCCGCAGCCAATCAGAAGTCTTGGTGGTCATGCTCCATACACTTGAGTCTGCCTGTGGTCGAGGTAGAATTGTGTAAAACTATATATAGTGGTCCCTCAACATACGATGGTAATTCGTTCCAAACGACCCATCGTTTGTCGAATCCATCGTATGTTGAGGGATCCGTGCAATGTAAAGTATAGGAAGCTGTACTCGCCTGTACTCTCCTGTCCCCGCCGCTCCGGACCAGGTCCTCACCGCTCCCGATCCTGTCCCGCTGCTCCGGTGTCTTCTTCGCGATCCCCCCGCTTCTTCCGCATCTTCTGCAGGGTCCCGGCCTCGCTTTCTGGTGACGTTATTACGCTGCTGCGCCGGCGCGGCGTGCGTAATGACGTAATAACGACGCCGGAAAGCGAGGCCTGGACCCTGGAGAAGATGTGGAAGACGCCGGAGGATCGTGAAGTGGACCCGGAGCAGCGGGAATAGGTAAGCGAACCTGTCTGGGATGCTTAAACTGCTATCTGACAGCAGCTTAAGCATTTTGCGCTTAAACTGCTATCTGACAGCAGCTTAAGCATTTTATCGGATAGCAGTTAATGCGATGGCCCCGACATATAAAAGCATCGTATGTCGATGCTGACATCGACATGCGATGGCCTCAGAGAGGCCATCGTATGTCGATTTTATCATATGTCGGGGCCATCGCATGTCGGGGGGTTACTGTATTTTTTAAAAATAAATATGGTCAACTCCCTATTGAAAAGGGCTGACGACCTAAACGCCACCACAAAATTCTTAGTTCTCATGGCAACCTGGCGCCTGGGATTTGAGATTTTTCAAGCCCTGCCCTAAGGGTATATGTTATGATTCTTAGCTTTATTTTCAAACAAGGTAATAAAGATGTTTTACATTTGGGACCAATCTGCCAAGATACACATTATTTAGTATTTGGTTATGATCTCATTCTTCTCTGACATTCCTTCTTATTTATGGTCTTTACTAGAATACTTCTGTGTAATAAATTTCAGGGATTATTATAAATCAGTCTACATTTCTTTGGCCAGCTTTTTATCTATTAAAAAACGGTTCTGTAGTGATCAATGAGAAGCTACTTTACAGAAGTTCAGTAGTGTGAATAGCAGAAATGTTGGCATGTCTTATACAAGGTTGGCCACAGTAGTTTAAGCAAAGGACGTGTCTGGTTGGCCACTTTACCTGCTGTTGCAGGCTGGTTTCTTGCTACATGCGTTGCATTCAGTGAGCAGTGGTTACAGCGTTACTGAGACAAAAATATGCAGGCCTAAGAATAACTACTGGTTTATAACAATACAAATGTGGTATTTGAGTTTTTACATTATAATAAAAGTCACCATTATTTATTTGCTGCCATCACAGTTTGCTAGGCTTTGCATTCAGGGGAAGCTGTAAACATGTCGTTTGGGAATGGTAAGTTTTTGTGGTGTAACTTGCAGCCACTGTATTACCCCTCCTGGCTAATGACAAAGACATAGGGGGAGACTTATCAAATCCTATGTAGAGGAAGAGTGGTGCAGTTGCCCATAGCAACCAATCAGATCGCTTCTTTCATGTTTTAGAAACAACCTGTGGGTAACTACACCACTCCTCCTTTACACAGGATTTGACAAATCCCCTCCATAGTTATTCTAATTCAGTTCAGTTTAGTTGTTATAAAGATGGCACAACACTTTTGTAACACGGGATGGATTTACTTGTGGTTTTGTTCTTGGTTTTTCTCCCATATAAAGGATTAAAAAACAGCATCATTACAAGCAAATAAAAGCCTAATCAGGATTTTACATAGCAGCATCTCTAGGAAAAAAAATGCTGTGGTAACAACACATGTTTCCTCTGTGGGAAATGGTGCGGTTTGCTGCTGTGGTGCTACATACGGTACCTATGTAAGCGCACATTACCGTTCAGGGCTGAATGGGTCTGCACAACGGATCCCGACAGAAACCCGGGTAACCCCTTTAAGGGTAGGGTCACACGTAACAGATCTGCTGCGGATCTGCCGGTGCCCCGACCAATTTTGTGTCTCCAGCTGTTGTGGAGTCGCCGAGTCCACTCAGACATCATGCTTCCTTGCTTCTTGTCCGCAATGTCTGAGTGGACTCGGCGAGAGGCATGGTAAGGGGGGGGGGGGGGGGGGGTTGCAACAGCTGGAGGCCCAAAATTGACCCGGTCACCGGTGGATCCACAGTGTGAGATATACTACGGATACGTGTGACCTTACCCTAAAATTGGTCCGTCAGGTTTCTGCTTAGTAGGACCTGTAGGACATGCGTCCCGAACAGCTTACAGGACACTGGGAGGATCCCTACCTGCTTCCTCGGTGTCTGATTTAAAGGAGTCTGCCAATGAAGCCCCCCGAACAGAGTTGAACAGTTATGTAAACTACACAAAACATGTGAAAAGTATTTGGAAGTGTTTCTTTAAAAACAACCTGTCACTAAGTTTTACCCTATATAACAAGTGGCAGCAGGTAATAGAGGTTAATATCATTTGTCCTATCATGTCTGGATGTCTGCTGGCACATCTATAAATGTGGAGAAAACAACTTTTATAAATGCCACACGCAGTATGTAAATGAGGCTGATGTGATTTTACAAAAACAAAGAAAATATGAATATTTAAATACAATAGGGGTTTGTGGTTGCGGATTCCCCTTTATGTCAGTAGGATCTAACCACATAATAAACACATAATAGAGGCATCAGAAAAGATGTGCAGCGGTTCTCAAGGACCATGAATAAGTGGTGATAATAAGCACAACACTGAAAGTACTTTAGATAAAGAGCTTATCTAGCTCACCTGCACTAATCCAAACACCAGGACCATCAGAGAATAGTGCCACAATCCAATAGGCAAAAGAATTGGTCTAGGCTCAGGAAAACAGTATAACATTATCTTTTAGTTACATGGCATGCAATGAGTAAGGGCTCTCAGTAAGCCCAAAGCATGTCTCGTTTGCCTGTTCCTGTACATGGAGTTCATAATGTAAGTGAAATAAAGGATCCCATTTTATTGTTTCCCCAATGCTAGACCATTTCTTTACTTGCTTATTTTTCTAAAGTCTTTATAATTTTATTTGCATTTTTAAAGGCATGAAACCGCAACAGTCAAAAACAATTCCCTTTGGTATGGGGCTATTGGCGTCTGCCACATAAGGGTTTTTGCTTTTCCCTGGATCACACAGTAATGTTATAGGTTGAGCCTATACTTGTCTTTTTTTCAACCTCATAAACTATATTAACACTGAAATGCAAAAAATGTCTTAAAGGGGTACTCCGCCTCTAGACATCTTATCCCCTATCGAAAGGATAGGGGATAAGATGTCAGATCGCGGGGGTCCCGCCACTGGGGACCCCCGGGATCCTGGCTGCAGGACCCACCTGTTGCGGCTTCCGGCAGCGATGAAGGCTCTCATCCTAATGCCTTACGACGACGGTGACGTGAGATTGTGACGTCACGACTCCGCCTCCGTGTGACGTCACGCCCGCCCCATCATTGCAAGTCTATGGGAGGGGGCGTGACAGCCGTCACACCCCTTCCCATAGACTTGCATTGAGGGGGCGGGGCATGACATCACACGGGGGCAGAGTCGTGACGCCAAGATCTCACGTCACCGTGGTCGGGAGCCGAAGCCTCCAGCGTTTCCGGAAGCCGCAACAGGTGGGTCCTGCAGCCAAGATCCCAGCGGCGGGACCCCCGCATTCTGACATCTTATCCCCTATCCTTTGGATAGGGAATAAGATGTCTAGGGGCGGAGTACCCCTTTAAATTCTCAGTGCATTATCATATTAAAAATAGGTGAACAAGGATGCTGGCATTGCCAGCTTGGTTACAGCCGTTTCATACACTATGTGTACTTTCTTGGGCCTGCAGCTGCACAACATTGTTAACTCTGCCCAGATATCTGCCTTACATTCATAGAGAGCCTCAGGGACCAAAAAGATAAATGTTAAGTGTCGTTTTGGTGCTGAAATGTACTGTTTTAATAGAGGTAGACTTCATTGTTAAAAGTTAATTTTAGTAATAAGAGATGGTTGTCGTATAAGAAATGTAATTAATAGAAAATACAGATTTTACTTAACCGTAATTAGATATAAAGAATTGAACATACACCCATTAACTTATCTATGTTGTAGTAAATTTCTGTGACCCACCCCTGCTTAGCACTTTGCATAAACATATAGCCATGTTGTTATTCTTCTAGAAATAGTTATATATTTTCTCATTTTTGGTATGTTTATTCCATCCTCTGGAGCTAAAATTGACATATTTGTTGCATTAGACTTCAAGGCTGTCCTTCTAGTCAGTGCTTGTATAAGATGGAGATAGGATATTATTTTAGCTCAGTTCTCAGAAGGGGTCCAGGATATGTGATATTCCATAACCCTACACATTTCCTTTCCAGTCAGTGTTTTTCTAAAAGGAGCTTGCACAGAGCAGCATGTGCCTTCTATAATGGAATGACTCGATGCCATATATTATTATTGGATTCGCCGGGAAGCGATGTCTGTGTGGGGTAATATAAGATTGCGCATTAGTCATTTTGTAATATTGCACCTGGCTCTTACTAAGTATCTACTAAGCTGAGATGAGAAGGAAGACGATGACTGCTGAAAGACTCAAAATTAAATATTTATGATGCATGGGAATACAGATGATTCTGTTACAGATCTTTAGAAAACCCACCCAGTACACATTCCACATATTGAGAGGATTACTCTACCCACATGGACGGCTCTATAGGTGAATGGGAAATTATTAAAGCTATGGTATTTACTTGTCCCACATGTAAGGGTACACTGCATCTTGTAGCTTCTGGGCACTGTGTATGTAGTCATTGCAAACAAAAGACTACCGTATATACTCGAGTATAAGCTGACCCGAATATAAGCCGAGGCCCCTGAATTCACCCCAAAAACCCAGGAAAAGTTATTGACTCGACTATAAGCCTAGGGTGGGAAATGCATCATCCCCCCATGTCATCATCCAGACCCCCGTCATCATCCAGACCCCCGTCATTATCACCGTCTGTCAATCCCTTCAGCCATCGGCTGTCCGGGCATGCTGGGAGTTGTAGTTTTGAAACCTCTGGCGGTCTGCAGGTTGAAGACCACTGTGGCCTTCATCATCATCATCCAGACCCCCCCCTTTAGTTTTCTACTCACCTCCCCTTGGTGGGAATGAAGGGTGAGCTGGTCCGGGCCATCTATGCTGCAGGGACCGTCCGGTGGGGAGGGTTAGTTGTTCCGGTCCATTTTCCCCGGGGGGGGGGCCCTCTTCTCCGGGCCTGCCCCGGGCTAGTGACGTTGCCTTGACGATGACGCACATACGCCTCCCTTACCATGAACGTCCCTGTGCGTCGTCGTCAAGGCAACGTCACTAGTCCGGGGCAGGCCCGGAGTGCGGAGAAGAGGCCCCCCCCCGGTGAAAGTGGACAGCCGGGAACAACTAACTCTCCCCACCGGACGGTCCCTGCATCATAGATGGCCCGGACCAGCTCACCCTTCCTTCCCACAGAGGGGAGGTGAGTAGAAAACTAAAGGGGGGGGGGGGGGGTCTGGATGATGACTAAGGCAGCAGTGGTCTTCAACCTGTGGACCTCCAGAAGTTTCAAAACTACAACTCCAAGCATGCCCGGACAGCCGATGGCTGATCGGGCATGCTGGGAGTTGTAGTTGTGCAACATCTGGAGGTCTACAGGTTGAAGACCACTGAGAAGGGATTGACAGGCGGAGAGTTCACTTGAGTATAAGCCGAGGGGGTCGCTTTCAGCACAAAAAATCGTGCTGAAAAACTCGGCTTATACTCGAGTACATACGGTATTAAGAAAATTGCCTAGAAGATGCAATAGAAGACCTGGGATGTGCTCAAAGACAGTGTACCATAAATGACTGTGATGGAAATATCCCTTTACACATGACCTAATGGAGTTATTTAAACTGGAATATGTAAAGCAGTCTTTTCAAGCAATAGCATTCCTGTGCAACATTATTGTTGTCGAGATATGGGAAAAGGCTATAGGGCTAAAAAAAAAAAAAGCCTTAAAGAACTATAAACTTTAATGTAGATTCCAACGCCATCTCCATGGTGCATTTATATCTTGTGACGGTGGCAACAAATTGTCATGGCATTGTAATGTCTCTATTTATCTGTATTGTGCATTAGTGAGGTTTCCTGCACAGGCTGGAGTATATAAAACCTAGGGGCTTTGCTATTAAGCAAACTAAACATTAAAGGGGTACTCCGGTGGAGAAAAAAACCTTTCAAATCAACCGGTGCCAGAAAGTAAAAAAATTAGTAAATTACTTCTATTAAAAAATCTTAATCCTTCCAGTTCTTATCAGCTGCTGACCACAGTGCTTTCTGCTGACACCTCTGTCCATGTCAGGAACTGTCCAGAGTAGGAGAGGTTTGCTATGGGGATTTGCTCCTACTCTGGACAGTTCCTGACATGGACAGAGGTGTCAGCAGAGAGCACTGTGGTCAGACTGGATAGAACTACACAACTTCCTGTGTAGCATACAGCAGCTGATAAGTACTGGAAGGATTAAGCTTTTTAAATAGAAGTAATATACGAATCTGTTTAACTTTCTGGCACCAGTTAATAAATAAAAAAATAAAAAGTATTTTGCACTGGAGTACCCTTTTAAAGGGGTTATCCAGGATTTTTTATATATATATATATATATATATATATATATATATATATATATATATATATATATATATATAATCAACTGGCTCCAGAAAGTTAAACAGATTTGTAAATTACTTCTATTAAAGATTATTAATCCTAAGCTTTAACCTTTAACCTCTTAAGGACTCAGGGCGTACCTGTACGCCCTGAGCCCGGTCCCGGTGTAAAAAATGGGGTTACGCCGTGACCCCGCATCACACCGGGTCGGTCCTGGCTGCTGACGGTAGCCGGGACCCTGGGCTAACAGCGTGCGGCACCGATCGTTGTGCCGTGCGCGGTTAACCCTTCAGACACGGCGATCAAAGTTGACTGCCGTGTCTGAAAACGTAAGTAAATGCTTCCCGGCAGCTCAGTCGGGCTGATCGGGACATTGCGATAAAATTGCGATGTTCTGATCGGCTGGGACGCAGGCGGAGGTCTCCTTACCTCTCTCCGCGGCGTCCGATCGGGGTTTGATTGCTCCAAGCCTGAGCTACAGGCTTGAGCAATCGAGCTCCTATCTCGCTGATCCGTGTAAAGCTATGGCTTTTCAGGGATCAGCATAAGAGATCAGTGTGTGCAGTGCTATAGCTCCCTATGGGAGCTATAACACTGCAAAAAAAAAGTGAATAAAAAAAGTTAACAAAGGTCATTTAACCCCTTTCCAAAGTCCAAAATAGCGTATTTTTGGTCACTTTTTATATCCTAAAAAAATGAATAAAAAGCGATCAAAAAGTTCGATTAACACAAAAATGGTACTGATAAAAACTTCAGAACACGGTGCAAAAAATGGGTCCTCATACCAGCCCGTACGCAGAAAAATAAAAAAGTTACAGGGGTCAGAAAATTACCATTTTAAACGTATAAATTTTCCTGCTTGTAGTTATGATTTTTTTCAGAAGTGCAACAAAATCAAACCTATATAAGTAGGGTTCCATTTTAACCATATGGACCTACAGAATAAAGATAAGGTGTCATTTTGACCAAAAAATGCACTGCGTAGAAACGGAAGCCCCCAAAAGCTACAAAATGACAGCATTGAAAGCATTATGATTTTTAGAAGGTGATGAGGAAAAAATGAAAATGCAAAAACGGAAAAAGTCCTTAAGGGGTTAAAGGGGTACTCCCCTGGAAAACACTTTTTTTTTTTTTTTTTTAAATCAACTGGTGCCAGAAAGTTAAACAGATTTGTAAATCACTTCTATTAAAAAATCTTCATCCTTCCAGTACTTTTTAGGGGCTGTATACTAAAGAGAAATTAAAAAAAGAAATGCATTTCTTCTGATGTCATGACCACAGTGCTCTCTGCTGACCTCTGCTGTCCATTTTAGGAACTGTTCAGAGCAGCATATGTTTGCTATGGGGATTTTCTCCTGCGCTGGACAGTTCCTAAAATGGACAGCAGTGGTCAGCAGAGAGCACTGTGGTCATGACTTCAGAGGAAATGCATTTCTTTTTTGGATTTCTCTTTAGTATACAGCCCCTAAAAAGTACTGGAAGGATTAAGATTTTTTAATTGAAGTGATTTACAAAGCTGTTCAACTTTCTGGCACCAGTTGATTTAAAAAATTTTTTTCCATGGGAGTACCCCTTTAAGCAGTATTTACACTTGTCTATTTCAAGACATTTTGTGAAAAACAATTACAGCTAAATATTTGTTCATATTATTTAGAGAAACACATAACACATGGCAACATAGCACACGTGAACACATCTTTGTGCTAAGATTGTAACCTTCTCCTATGTGTGTATGTATGTGTATATATCTATATACTGTATATCTTTATTTATAATATAATTTTTTCTCTCTCAACTAATTGAACTAATTTAACCCCTTAAGGACTCAGCCCATTTTGGCCTTAAGGACTCAGACAATTAAATTTTTACGTTTTCATTTTTTCCTCCTCGCCTTCTAAAAATCATAATTCTTTTATATTTTCATCCACAGACTAGTATGAGGGCTTGTTTTTTGCGCGACCAGTTGTCCTTTGTAATGTCATCACTCATTATATCATAAAATGTATGGCGCAACCAAAAAACACTATTTTTGTGGGGAAATTAAAACAAAAAACGCAATTTTGCTAATTTTGGAAGGTTTCGTTTTCACGCCGTACAATTTATGGTAAAAATGACATGTGTTCTTTATTCTGAGGGTCAATACGATTAATATGATTAAAATTTTTATTTTTCCGTATAAGCGGCGGTATGGGGGCTCATTTTTTGCGCCATGATCTGTACTTTTTTTTGATACCACATTTGCATATAAAAAACTTTTAATACATTTTTAATATTTTTTTTTTTAATAAAATGTATTAAAAAAGTAGGAATTTTGGACTTTTTTTTTTTTTTCGTTCACGCCGTTCACCGTACGGGATCATTAACATTTTATTTTAATAGTTCGGACATTTACGCACGCGGCGATACCAAATATGTCTATAAAAAATGTTTTTTACGCTTTTTGGGGGTAAAATAGGAAAAAACGGACGTTTTACTTTTTTATTGGGGGAGGGGATTTTTCACTTTTTTTTTTTACTTTTACTTTTTTTTACATTTATTTTTACACTTGAATAGTCCCCATAGGGGACTATTCATAGCAATACCATGATTGCTAATACTGATCTGTTCTATGTATAGGACATAGAACAGATCAGTGTTATCGGCGATCTTCTGCTCTGGTCTGCTCGATCACAGACCAGAGCAGGAGACGCCGGGAGCCGGACGGAGGAAGGATAGGGGACCTCCGTGCGGCGTTATGAATGATCGGATCCCCGCAGCAGCGCTGCGGGCGATCCGATCATTCATTCAAATCGCGCACTGCCGCAGATGCCGGGATCTGTATTGATCCCGGCACCTGAGGGGTTAATGGCGGACGCCCGCGAGATCGCGGGCGTCGGCCATTGCCGGCGGGTGCCTGGCTGCGATCAGCAGCCGGGATCAGCCGCGCATGACACGGGCATTGCTCCGTACGTCCTGGTGCGTTAAGTACCACCTCGCCAGGACGTACATTTACGTCCTGCGTCCTTAAGGGGTTAAAAGGAGTGGTTCAAAGGTATTGGACACTGGGACATATGGTTTAGTACCAAGAAGATGGTTTATACTATTTCCCTTTGTATAATGGGTCCCTTATATCACTAGGTATTGGCTTTGCAAATAGTCTTGGGCTTCATTCACATCACGTTCATCTCTACATCAGGCATTACACTGGCATTCTGTTAAAAGTAATGCCAGTGTGTAGCCGGATGTTTTGCTGATGGGCCCTTAGTTATCAGTGGGCCGAATGTAGTCTAATTGGGGAAATTTATCAAAACTTGTGCAGAGGAAAAGTTAACCAGTTGCCCACAGCGACCAATCAGATCACTTTTTAAAAGGCCTCTGAAAAATTAAAAGAAGAGTTCTGATTGGTTGCTATGGACAGCTGGTCAACTTTTCCTCTGCACAAGTTCTGATAAATCTACCCACTGTATTCATATTCTAGACTATTCTACAATATTTTATATTTTACTAGCTGAGTACCCGGCATTGCCCGTTTTTTTTGAGGAAAAGCAACAAAGAAGGAAGCTATATTGTAAGCCGAAAATAGAAGGTTGCATGGCTTTGTGGAAGTGTGGTGGATTTGCAAGCCAAAGTGATGCTCAAGAAAGGCTAAAGGGTGGGTGGGGCTTTGCGAGATAAGGCATGGCATGCGGGGAGGGTGTGGCTTGCAAACCGAAATGACGCAATTACCAGGAGAAGCCAAGCAGAGCTCGTGGAGTAAGGTTGAAGAAGTCCCATATACCTGCATGGGACTTGAACAGAACCCCATCCTTCACGTTAGGGAGTAGGTTAGGGTTAATTTAACTATCTTATATTTTTATTTGACATATAAGTAATGTGTACCAAGTATTATCGAAATATCTCCAGCCCTACGGAAGTTAGCTGGAACATACACTTCCCATGGACTTGCATGGGACTTGGTGTTGTGCCCCAAATATTTGTCATTAAAAGGTGATAAAAAGTTTAGTGAAAATCACACTAAGGGCTCGTTCACATGGCCGTCTGTCCCCGTTGTTTTAGCCCCGTTTTGTTTCCTTTCTTGCAGGCTTTAAACAGATTCAAAACGGTAAAAAAAAAATCCCATTCATGTGAATAGGATTTTTTTTACAATCCTTATGCACCCGTTTGCACCCGTCTGCACTCATTTCCGTTTTTTTCGACGGCAGAAAAAACGGCACATGCAGTATTTTTTCTTCCGTCCAAAAAAACGGAAGAAAAAAAACGAATACAGTAAATTTAACATTGAAGTCTATGGAAAACGGATGAGCCTTTAATGTCATCCGTTTGCATCCGTTTTTTCAATCCGTTTTTTTTATCCGTTTTTACTTTTGAGCATTCTCAGAACAAAAAAAAAATTTGGGGGGTTTATTAACTGAACAAAAACGGATACAAACGGATAACATCCGTTTCCATCCTTTATTGTCCGTTTTTTTAAGTCCTTTTTTTAATCTTTGACGGGAGAAGAATGGGACGGGTCTTGACGGCCGTGTGAACGCAGCCTAAGTTTTAATATTTCCCTCATTGTCTTTGTAAGGTAAGAACAATAGAATGTAAATAAAGGTGGTCATGTTTATTACTGGGAAAACCCTTTCAATGTTGTCCTGCCAAAATGGTGAACTAGCTGTGAACTAACTTTTCCACGGCTTACAGGTGCCAAGCATAGAGATTTTCAGTTTCTGGATACTTAACAGATGGAAAAACAATAAAGGAATTAGTCAATTTAACTAAACTGCTTGATTTCCTTTCTGGTTTCAACCACAAACACCTATAAACCATTATATGTCATCTTACATTATTGCTGCATTTCACTTTTCACTTAATATCTAGAGACACAAGTTACAGTTTCTTTACCTCCTTCAGTCTCTGCAGCCTTTTTTCTCCTCTGCTGCAAAAAAAATAAAATGCTAATTTAGCATATTAAAGGGGTACTTCGGTGGAAAACAATTTATTTTAAATCAACTGGTGCCAGAAAGTTATACAGATTTGTAAATTACTTCTATAAAAAAAATCTTAATCCTTCCAATACTTATCAGTTGCTGTATACTACAGAGAAAGTTCTTTTCTTTTTGAATTTATTTTCTGTCTGTCCACGTTGCTCTCTGCTGACATCTCTGTCCATGTCAGGAACTGTCCAGAGCAGGATAGGGTTGCCATGGGGATTTGCTCCTGCTCTGGACAGTTCCTAACATAGACAGAGGTGTCAGCAGAGAGCACTGTGGACAGACAGAAAAGAAATTAAAAAGGAAAAGATCTTTCTTTGTGGTATACAGCAGCTGATAGGTACTGGAAAGATTAAGATTTTTTTAATAGAAGTAATTTACAAATCTGTAAAACTTTCTGGCACCAGTTGATGTAAAATAAATAGTTTTCCACCGGAGTACTCCTTTAATCCTGTAGACAACTCTACTTTATACTGTCTTTACTGGTCTCTAAATGCTTGCTTTGTCTTGTATTCCCAGTCTACCATTCACACTTTTCTACATTTTGTGTGTCACTAAGCTAAGGCCTTGGTCCCCTCCTCTTCAACTATAATCCATTCTCAGTCTATAATCTGCCAGCTCGTATATTTTTTTTTATAAGTTTTCAATGTGATCTATACAAAACCAGGGAGATGCAGTTATTATTTTTTTAATCTTTAGTATGTGGGTCAGAAAAATTACAACCATACACAGTTGATATAGTTTTTGCTTAATTGTACTGCTTTTAAAGGAAAAAATAATTCCACTGGAGTGTTTCAGAGAAATCCTAGCCCTTGACCAGATACGCAGGTCCCGGCTGCCTTTTTTAAATCATTGTGTGCCGGGATTTTGCTGTTGGCACCAGTTTTATGCTGCCTGCAGTTTTGGCAGCATAAAATTAGTGGCAGGTTCCCTTTTAAAAAAAAAAAATAAAAAAAATGAGCGCTTTAAAACACCCTATTCTGAACCATATAACTTTTCTTTATTTGTCCACCTTTGGAGGTGTGCGAGGGCATGTGCTTTTGTGCTGTGATCTTAAAGGGGTACTCCGCTGCTCAGCGTTTGGAACAAACTGTTCCGAACGCTGGAGCCAGTGTCGAGAGCTTGTGACGTCATAGCCCGGCCCCCTCATGACGTCATATCCCACCCCCTCAATGCAAGTTTATGGGAGGGTGTGTGACAGCCGTCATGCCTCCTCCCATAGACTTGCATTGAGGGGGCGGGGCGTCATGTAATGGGGGGGGGGGCAGGGCTCTGACGTCACGAGCTCCTGGCTCCAGCGTTCCGAGCAGTTTGTTCCAAATACTGAGCAGCGGAGTACCCCTTTAAGTTTGTATTTTTGGGACTTTTTGATCGCTTTTTTGTCAGTTATTTATATGATATCACATCCCAGAAAATAAGAGTTCAAAAGGGTATCTGTAGAGTAATAATATTACAAGTTATGGATACTAGATTTATAGGGACAGAACTTTAATCCAGGGATTTATTCTGTCAGGAAGGAATTTTTCCTCTGTAAGGCTACTTACACACTGCCGCTGGGCTCCGCCACAAACTGCTGTTAAGGCTCTTTTTTTTTTTATTTATTTATTTATTTTTTTGCCTTTAACCCCTTAAGGACTCAGCCCATTTTGGCCTTAAGGACTCAGACAATTTAATTTTTACGTTTTCATTTTTTCCTCCTCGCCTTCTAAAAATCATAACTCTTTTATATTTTCATCCACAGACTAGTATGAGGGCTTGTTTTTTGCGCGACCAGTTGTCCTTTGTAATGACATCACTCATTATATCATAAAATGTATGGCGCAACCAAAAAACACTATTTTTGTGGGGAAATTAAGACGAAAAACGCAATTTTGCTAATTTTGGAAGGTTTTGTTTTCACGCCGTACAATTTATGGTAAAAATGACATGTGTTCTTTATTCTGAGGGTCAATACGATTAAAATGATACCCATTATTATATACTTTTATATTATTGTTGCGCTTAAAAAAAATCACAAACTTTTTAACCAAATTAGTACGTTTATAATCCCTTTATTTTGATGACCTCTAACTTTTTTATTTTTCCGTATAAGTGGCGGTATGGGGGCTCATTTTTTGCGCCATGATCTGTACTTTTTTTTTGATACCACATTTGCATATAAAAAACTTTTAATACATTTTTTATAATTTTTTTTTAATAAAATGTATTAAAAAAGTAGGAATTTTGGACTTTTTTTTATTTTTTTTCGTTCACGCCGTTCACCGTACGGGATCATTAACATTTTATTTTAATAGTTCGGACATTTACGCACGCGGCGATACCAAATATGTCTATAAAAATGTTTTTTACGCTTTTTGGGGGTAAAATAGGAAAAAACGGACGTTTTACTTTTTTATTGGGGGAGGGGATTTTTCACATTTTTTTTACTTTTACATTTTTTTACATTTTTTTTTACACTTGAATAGTCCCCATAGGGGACTATTCATAGCAATACCATGATTGCTAATACTGATCTGTTCTATGTATAGGACATAGAACAGATCAGTATTATCGGTCATCTCCTGCTCTGGTCTGCTCGATCACAGACCAGAGCAGGAGACGCCGGGAGCCGCACGGAGGAAGGTGAGGGGACCTCCGTGCGGCGTTATGAATGATCGGATCCCCGCAGCAGCGCTGCGGGCGATCCGATCGTTCATTTAAATCGCGAACTGCCGCAGATGCCGGGATCTGTATTGATCCCGGCACCTGAGGGGTTAATGGCGGACGCCCGCGAGATCGCGGGCGTCGGCCATTGCCGGCGGGTCCCTGGCTGCCATCAGCAGCCGGGATCAGCCGCGCATGACACGGGCATCGCTCCGATGCCCGCGGTTATGCTTAGGACGTAAATGTACGTCCTGGTGCGTTAAGTACCACCTCACCAGGACGTACATTTACGTCCTGCGTCCTTAAGGGGTCCTGCGTCCTAGGGTTGTGCGCTGCCCTGACTTTCGGAGCTCCGCTCACAGCTTCGGGAAGTTCATTACACCGAACGCTGTGTGCGGGCTTCCGTGTTCGCGGCCGCTGGGTGTGACGTCACGCCCGGCCCCTCATGACGTCTCACCCGCCCCCTCATGATGTCATGCCCGCCCACTCTACCAAAGTCTATGGGAAAGGGGTGTGACAGCAGTCGCGCCCCCTTCCCATAGACTTTCGTTGAGGGGGCAGTAAAGTAATACTTCCTGATATTACTTTTAAACCTTTGCCCCTCTAATTGAATACTATGTCCTCTTGTGGTAGTTTTTCTTCTTTTAAATATGCTCTCCTCTTTTACCGTGTTGATTCCCTTTATGTATTTAAAAGTCTCTATCATATCCCCTCTGTCTCTTCTTTCTTCCAAGCTGTACATGTTAAGGTCCTTTAACCTTTCCTGGTACGTTTTATCCTGCAATCCATGTACTAGTTTAGTAGCTCTTCTTTGAACTCTCTCTAGATTATCTATATCCATCTGGAGATACGGCCTCCAATACTGCGCACAATACTCCAAATGAGGTCTCACCAGTGTTCTGTACAGCGGCATGAGCACTTCTCTCTTTCTACTGCTTATACAGTGTAGAAGTTCTGGAGCAGCAGTGTGCGCCAAACAAAACTCTGCACAATAGTAAAATCATAAATTTTTATAAAGTACACAGAATTTCTTGGTTTAAAAAATGTTATTTTGCTAAACAATCTGTCCCCTTACCTCTATATCAGTGTTAACCAACGAGAATTCCTTCAAGTGTTGCAAAACTCGGCATGTTGGAAGTTGCAGTTTTGCAAAGGCTGAAGGCTTCCTGGTTGGTAAACACTGTGTACATGTACCAGAGCTGAGTGTGTGATCATGTACATGTAGCAGAAATTAGTGTGCGGCATGTGTATGGAGCAGAGCTGAATGTGTGATTATGTGTATGCATGACCACGCACACACTCAGCTCTGCTGCATACACATGATCACTCTCAGCTCTGCTGCATACACACAGTCACACTCGGCACTGATGCATACTCACAATCACACTCAGCTCTGCTGCATTTGCACAATCACACACTCAGATCTGCCGCATTTGCACAATCACACACTCAGCTCTGCTGCATTTGTACAGTCACACACTCCGCTCTTCTGCGTTCACACAATCATACTTTCAGCTGTGCGCATACACATGATCACCCATATATATATAGACTTAACAGCCATACCTTTTTCTCCCTCCCTGCACATACAGTGGTACTCTTAGCTGTACAGTGACCATGGTTACAGTCTACACAGATGCAATCTCCTGCTCTCATCAAGCGGGAGTTTGATGAATTTTACTCAGTTCGAAGTTTGAACATTCTACCTCCTCACGTCCTTTTAGCTCATCGGATCACTGCGGTTTTACCACGGTGGTCCTGTTCAGCTCAGCTGAGCTGCCAGGAAGTATTTCTGTATATTTTAGACCAGTGATCAGATTTGATTGCCGTGCCTAATGGGTTAACAGTGAACGGTGAGGTACGGTATTAGCCAGCCTCTTCAAAGTGCCAGGACATTACAGCTATTACTGGGGTGACCCCGATTTAGAGCAAAGTTTTACACGTCCTCCGTTCTGGTTTATTTTTGCGTAATTATTTTGCTACTTGCGCAAACTTTGAGCGTCTATACTAAAAATATGATAGATTGAGGTACACTGCAAAAACACCCAAAATACGCAATTGCGCAATTTTTTATTCGCAATATAAAGCCTGAAAACAGTGTATACAGTCATGGGCGTAAATGTTGGCACCCCTGAAATTTTTCAAGAAAATTAAGTATTTCTCACAGAAAAGGATTGTAGTAACGTGTTTTGCTATACACATGTTTATTCCCTTTGTGTGTATTGGAACTAAACAAAAAAGGGAGGAAAAAAGCAAATTGGACATAATGTCACACAAAACTCCAAAAATTGTCTGGTCAAACTTATTGGCACTTTTAACTTAATATTTGGTTGCACACCCTTTGGAAAAAATGACTGAAATCAGTTGCATCCTATAACCATCAATAAGCTTCTTACACCTCTCAGCCGGAATGTTGGACCACTCTTCCTTTGCAAACTGCTCCAGGTCTCTCTTATTGGAAGGGCGCCTTTTCCCAACAGCAATTTTAAGATCTCTCCACAGGTATTCAATGGGATTTAGATCTGGACTCATTGCTGGCCACTTCAGAACTCTCCAGCGCTTTGTTGCCATCCATTTCTGGGTGCTTTCTGACATATGTTTGGGGGTCACTGTCCTGCTGGAAGACCCAAGATCTCGGACGCAAACTCAGCTTTCTGACACTGGGCTGTACAGTGCGACCCAAAATCCGTTGGTAATCCTCAGATTTCATGATGCCTTGCACACCAAACGACCCCAAAACATCATTGAACCTCTAGGTACTGTGTTCTTTTCCTCATTCCATTTAAGGTAACCAGTAGAATGATGTGCTTTATCAAAAAAGCTCTATCTTCGTCTCATCTGTCCACAAGACGGTTTCCCAGAAGGATTTAGGCTTACTCAAGGTCATTTTGGCAAAATGTAGTCTTCCTTTTTCATGTCTGTGTCAGCAGTGGGGTCCTCCTGGGTCTCCTGCCATAGCGTTTCATTTCCTTTAAATGTTGACAGATAGTTTGCGCTGACACTGATGCTCCCTGAGCCTGCAGGACAGCTTGAAAATCTTTGGAACTTGTTTGGGGCTGTTTATCCACTATCCAGACTATCCTGTGTTAACACCTTTTCATAAATTTTTCTCTTCCGTCCACGCCCAGGGATATTAGCTACAGTGACATGGGTTGCAAACTTTTTGACAATGTTGCGCACTGTAGACAAAGGCAAATCTAGATCTCTAGAGATGGACTTGTAACCTTGAGATTGTTGATATTTTTCCACAATTTGGGTTCTCAAGTCCTCAGACAGTTTGTCTTCTCCTCTTTCTGTTGACCATGCTTAGTGTGGCACACACAGACACACAATGCAAAGACTAAGTGAACTTCTCTCCTTTTTATCTACTTTCAGGTGTGATTTTTATATTGCCCACACCTGTTACTTGCCCCAGGTGAGATTAAAGGAGCATCACATGCATGAAACAATCTTTCTGTTTCACAATTTTGAAAGGGTGCCAATAATTTTGTCCAGCCCATTTTTGGAGTATGGTGTGACATTATGTCCATTGTGCTTTTTTTTCCTCCCTTTTTTGGTTTAGTTCCAATACACACAAAGGAAATAAACATGTGTATAGCAAAACATATGTTACTACAATCCTTTTCTGTGACAAATACTTCATTTTCTTGAAAAATGTCAGGGGTGCCAACATTTACGGCCATGACTGTATATAATGATAAATCTCCCCTTATGTCTTTTTTTTTTTATTTTTTTAACCTTATTAATGTGATGTGTATATGTGATCAATTCAGCTGCAGTCAGTGTTGAATGTTAGACTATGTTCACACACCCCAATGGGATTTTGTTGTCCCATTCACACGGCAGAATTTCTGCTGCAGAAATTCCATTAAAGTGAATGGCCAATTCATTTCTGTGGAATTTACTGCAGAATTTTCATGCAGAATTTTGTGCAGAAATTCTGCCTTGTGAACATAGCCTTATCCTTGTCCTAGAAACACAGCTATATTTGTAGAAAATGGTGCAGACTAGGCATCTACCTATAACTACCCCAATCCAAAGGAAGACAACTTTGCTGTAGCCCTTCACTAGGTTTGGTTTGGTCACTAAAAGAAGTGGATTGTAGTACAGGAAATGTTATCTAGTTTTGCTAAAGCAAAATGTTTTTTTTCTTCAGTAAGGATAACTAATGCTTAACAGATCATGTAGTGCACAGTGTATGCCCTATGAATACCCTTTACTGGAGATCTATAGCATTTCATTGCTTTGAATATTATTATTTACAGATGTTGAGGGGTCACTGAGCTCCCATGATAGATGACTGGAGCAGACGGTCAGAAGTAGTCATTAGACTAGTGCTTATCTATTGCCATGAGCTGTTCAGAGTCTGGTATAATAGATCCAAGCAGATCTAATTGTCCATTTATTAGTATGTAAAATATCAGTATATGAGAATTATACAAAGACCAATGATCTGTAAAAATGTCATCTTTTTTGCATTATGTTGGCTTTTTTGTGCCTGTAAAATTGCAGCAATGTCATTGAAGGACAGTATAGACCCCCCCCCCCCCCCCCCCCCAATATCTTGATGTGGATTAACCTGGTTAACAAATATGTCCGGCTCCATCAGGCTCTCTTTCTAAGTCGAAAGTTTCCCAAGGAATTTGACAACATTTGGATGCCTTAGTTAGTGATGCTTGCAAGGCTTACTTGACTGGGGAACTCATTGAATTCTTTCTCTCCTAAGTGGGGGGGTGGAGTGGGCACCTGGTGTACGTGTGTGTGTTTCTCTTCTTATTAACCACACACAAAAAAGGAGTACCTAAAATACCGCTTGAATGAATTAAATATCTTTATTGACTCAATAAAAAATGTGACATAAGACCAAAATGAGGCTAAAATGGACAAAGACCTCCAAACACAGGCCGAGCAACAGTACAGATACACGGACACTATTATAATAATCTCTGTAGGAGTTATATTCAGTGCACCTGCACAGTAAGGAATCAATCCTATATAGACACTGGGGACCCTGGCTGGGTGAATAAACCCTCCGGGAAGAAGCCTCCCAGTGTCTAACTATCAGCCGTATCAGAGTTCTATAGCTACTCGCAACAAAAAAATGTCAGTGCATAAGGTGCTGATTAGGGTTTACCCATTCTGAAGTGCCGTGCTCCGCTCCCCAACGCCATTTTGTTTCCTTTTTCAAGGGGCCACTGCGCTTCTTTTCTTGTTGTCATCCTCTTGGTCAGTGTGATGTGGGTAGCGCAGTGTCTACCACCTGGTCTGTTGTATTTTGCTTTATTTGAAACTTATAAAAATAAAGCCTTTTAAGAAAAGAAAAAAAGATACAAAAAAAAAATATTATAAATGTATGATCATAGACATCTGACCTATCAACGTTCTCAGTAGATGAACCTTATATGGTATGTGACTACTATGATCTCTTATCTTTAGGCCCTCATCAGAATGCCTCCTTACATCTCTCAGTGTGAAGAAGTCCTGAATTTCTTTGAAGCCAGGCTAGAGGACTATAACCCACCTAAGGAGTAAGTAATACGTTTGTGTTTTATCTAGTATAGTAGGAAAAGAGTCTTCTATTAGAGCTGAATGATAGTACAGCACGGTATGTGGCAAAATAGTATGCATTCATTTATTTGGATTATACGTTATTTGTATTGTATTGAATGGCATAAATTTGTATATTATTGTGCAAATTTTCACTTTGATGTTAGTCACAAGTGATGCAGGCCTTAAAGCTTTATTGTAATTTTTGCTTATTAGCTGCAATGTAAAGTATTCCTGGAATAAGTCTCCAAAACGACATCACTAAATCATATAAAAAGCTATGTATGGTATGACATCTAATGTCAGAAGAAAAGGAAACCGATAATCTGATTATATTCAAATTTACCACTTTTCCTGACTGGATGCAGGGTTCCATGCACAGATGAGTCCACAATAAAGAAAAGCAATGTATGTAATTCAACAACACAAACCAGATCTCGGAATAGAAAACCTTTTTTAGCAGCCATGTTACAGTGTATTTTAGCTATGAAACTTTTTTTATTCAGATTGCTGGTTCCTCCTAGATTATACATTGAATTTGACATATAGTTATGCTGGAGTATGAACATAGGTCAATTGCTTTCACTGACCAGCAAAAAGGCATCCACGTTTATATCACTGCATGCCCGTAAGGGTCAATAGTCCAAGCATGCTCAGTAGCCTAGTCACACCACTTGGATCCTCTCATACACGGGTAGCAGAGCAATGTTTGCTATTGAGCAGGTCATCCAATAACAATCGTTACCCTAGTAGCTTCTTCTTGCCATCACTGGACATTCAGAGAGGACATCAAAACATACCGGCTAGTGCCATAATAAATACGGTATGTAAAGAGATATATAAACACAGGAAAAGTTTATTATTTAATCATGGTACATTCCTTTTAAAAGAGGAGAAACTTTTATCATTAAGATCATAATTCTATTTTCTAAATTTCTCAAATTTTCATTGTATTTATAGTATTAAAGGGGTACTCCGCTGCTCAGCATTTGGAACAAACTGTTGGACGCTGGAGCCAACGCCGGGAGCTTGTGATGTCATAGCCCTGCCCCCTCATGACATCACGTCCCGCCCCCTCAATGCAAGTCTATTGGAGGGGGCGGGTGAGACATCATGAGGGGGCAGGGCTATGACGAACTTCTCAGCTCAGCGGTTGCTGACTTTTCCTGCATAAATTATTTCAGCATTTAGGTGCTCCCGTGGGCTGGAAAAGGTGGATACAGTCCTAGGAGACTCTTTCCTAGGACTGTATCCACCTTTTCCAGCCCACCGGAAAGCTGAACTAATTCATGCAGGAAAAGTCAGCAACCGCTGAGCTGAGAAGTTCGTGACGAATCGAATTTACTGTAAGTTTGCTCATCTCTATTTGTTTTGTTTCATGTTATTTATTTTTTTTACATTATTTTGGGAAAAACCATCTTGCATGAGCTGCTGCTTAACAGTTCACAGTCTCATCATATAAACATCAAAACTGGTGTTCTGTGTGATAACCCAATGACTCCAATGGAAGAGTGTAGTGTGCATGCTCTGTGACTTGTGGATGGAGGGGGAAGAGGGGAGCTGTATACACTGAATGATATCTGCATTAGGAACATCTACTTATAAAACAGATTGATCAATCTTTTTGGGAAATCATGGCTTCTAGACATCGGGGAAACAGGTTCCACAAAGTGCCAAACATTTTCCATACTTAACTCTATCCATTTCAGCCCACTTTGTCAGTTGGTGCACAGTTTTTTGGTAGAGTGGGAGCAGATCTCACAACCCATTACAGTTTATACCAAAAATGTTCAATGGGGTAACAGTCAGGTGGGCTTAGGGGCCAAGGCATTGTGAAGAACCTATTGTCGTGTCCCTCCAACTACTCCTTAGTGATCCAAGCCCGATGACTAAGAGCACTGTCCTGTTGTAAGATGGCACCATGGTATAGAAGGCCTCTTAAAGATGTGGGCACAGATGGTCAGCTAACAAGTCCCCATATCGTTCACCGTGCAATGTTTGTGGTATGAAGGCCAGTGGTTCTAGAGCATACCAGAAATAGGCTACCCAGATCCTGACACTACCAGCACCAGCACCAGCCTGCTGAACTTAAGTGACTTTATGCTGTTCATGCTAGTTGTGGACCCGGCCATCCATGCTAGTTGTGGACCCGGCCATCCATATGGTTGCTGCAAGCAAAAGAAAAAAGAAAAGGCCCAAGGAGGCGCCTAGTGCATTACCCTAAAAATGTTTTCAAAAACCCACGTAAAGTGGGGACAAGTAAGGGGTCTAATAAATGGCCGCTCACCTGGAGCGTATAGTAATACGCATATAACCTCAGTCTAAGGTAATAATAGAGGAATCCGTGCAAGCCTACAGGTCTTCAGGATGGAACCAGAGGGAGATCCTGTTGATGAACTTGGTAATGGAAAAAATGACCTTTCATCAGGCGCTCGGGGATCCAAGGAGATCTCACAACCAGGTCATGGAGGTGGATAAGAATTCAAGCTTTATTAGTATACAACGCGTTTCGGGGTTAGCATACCCCTTCTTCAGATTGACAGATTTTTCCAAATCTGTCAATCTGAAGAAGGGGTATGCTAACCCCGAAACGCGTTGTATACTAATAAAGCTTGAATTCTTATCCACCTCCATGACCTGGTTGTGAGATCTCCTTGGATCCCCAAGCGCCTGATGAAAGGTCATTTTTTCCATTACCAAATCCATATGGTTGAGCAGGAAATGGGACTTGTCACTCCAGACGAGTTTGTACTACATATTCATGGTCCATTGACATCTTGACTTCAGGGGCACCCTTGTCAGTCTTCAGCGATAGAACTATGCCTCAATAGTTATTGTGGAAATTTGTATTACTTGCCTACTGTTTACTATGTCAGTTGGTCCACTGTGGTACGTTGTTGCTAAGATCAAAAACCAAACCTGATCCTCTGTCAGATGTTTGTCCATCCAGTCTTAGTATACTCTTGATACAGTTTTAAGTACAGCCAACAAGTGAGGTTGTTTAAAAAAAAAAAAAAAAAAAACTGGCATTACATCTTCATGCCTCAACATTCTGGGGTGATTGGGGAAATAAGTTTATGAGACCCTCTGAAGACATATAGCGAAGTGGACTAATGCAATCAGTGTATAGCACTGTTGGACTAGTCTGACCTTCTAAAAACGACATGACATAGCAGTTACTACATTCGGAGCAATATGGACGACCTTGTGTGAGATGTTGACAGCTAGTAGATGTGGAGCTTTATTCGCAATGCCTCTTTTCACCTTTTTTTAGTTTTATTTTGCAAGTCTTCTTATATTGGAATTGATCTGTGGATATGACAGGTGAGATTATTTAGTTATTTTATCCATTTTCTCATCTTATGACTTCAGATCTATTTAAACAGGAAACTTTATGGTTTCCTAAAATGTTTCTAGAGAATGATTGCAGCAATGACTCGTTGATCTTGGATAGGAGTCAAGCTTATTGCACAACCACTGTTTGTGTTACTGTGTCTTGAGACCAAAACACTTCATGGTGAATTATAGACCAAGACAGGACAAAGCAGTGCTAAAATAAGTGAGACTATACTGACTGGCATATAATGTTGTGTGGCATGGCATCCTCCATAGTTTGTACCCAATCTCTCAGGAAGTGGTTTGTCATTTGTCAACATTTTGCAAGTAAATGTATCATTATGAAGACTAAGAGAAGCATTACACACTATGTGAATTCTTAATGCACCTTTTGTGGTAAACACAGCCTTTCAGTTATGAAATTAATTTTACTTTTGAATGGAAATGATCTCTAAGGCTGTTATAAGAAGATCACTTTAGATGTTGTATGAGCTCGGACCCCAACAATCTTTAGAATAAAGGGCATGAGATGTAGAGCTTCTTAACTTTTTTGGCTGCATCAAAGAGTACTTTCCCAAGCAATCTTTGACTCAACACTTCAGTGAGGCTGGGTTCACACTACGTTTTCTCCCATACGGGAGCCCATACGGCAGGGGGGAGCGAAAACCTCGCGCTCCCGTATGCCTTTGTATGCGCTCCCGTGTGTCATTCATTTCAATGAGCCGGCCGGAGTGAAACGTTCGGTCCAGTCGGCTCATTTTTGGGCCGTATGCTGTTTTCCCCCGGACCTAAAACTGTGGTCAACCACGGTTTGAGGTCTGGTCGTAAAAGCGCATACGGCGCAAAAATGAGCCGACCGGACCGAACGTTTCACTCCGGTCGGCTCATTGAAATGAATGACACACGGGAGCACATACGAAGGCATATGGGAGCGCAAGGTTTTAGCTCCCCCCTGCCGTATGCGCTCCCATATGGGAGAAAACGTAGTGTGAACCCAGCCTGACATAGTATTGCTCACGCAGTGTTGGAAGTTTTTTGTGATCATAAACTGTGTGTAGAGCAGAATGGGCTCAGCACATTGGTCCATTCATGTACTTACTCAATGGCATACTGAGCTGCGTAAGTCATTCCAAAGATTTTTAATTCCCCATTAAGTGTACTAATGAAAATGGTGGCCACAAACAGAAAGGGAAATGCATAGTAACAAAAAGTTATATTAACAGGAAGCCTAAGTATTTTAAGAGTGCAAGTGAGGCAATGGTTGATCTCTTGCAATTACTTACATTAGATTGTTTTTTATCTGTTTTTCCAATATGGATTCTCCTTGTACATTAATATTAGTGTTATTTTAAAGACTATTAGGTCATCTTTAAAGGTTAGTTTAAAGATGACCTGGGCCATCCCTCATAAAATTAAATTGCATGGTTATTAAATAACTTCACAGATCACACATGAGGTGGGCAGAGACAGAGTATCAAGAAACTGTAAAAAGAAGGTGGGTAATCAGGGCACCGTAAGCTATTTAAAGGAGTACTCTGGGATAGAAAAATGTATAATGACAGGGGATAAGTGTCTGATCACAGGGGTGGGGGTAGGTGTCTTCCACACGGTGCCCCGCACGTGCATGATTGGAGCACGTCGACCACCACATAAAGCTTTGTCTGACACACCCCCTGCATGCATCTCTATGGGAGGCCTGGAGTGCTGCACTCGGTATCTCCGTCTCTCCCATAGAGCTGCATGGAGGGGGCTTTTTGGCCACTGCTTGTGTGGTGATCGATACATCTCTTTTTATGCAAAGAGCCGAGACATCTTGCGGGAGATCACAGGGGGTCCTAGAGTTTGGAGCCCCCCTCGACTTGACACTTATCCCCTATTCTTAGTATAGGTCCTCCTGTAATGGCACAAATTCCTATGTTATGTTGGCACGCTTTAAGTAAATGTAAAACAGTACTTGAAACAGAAACTGATTGTGTCCTTCAGGTCACTGCCTAGGAGCAACTTGGCCAGCAGAGGTCTGGTTACGTACGTTACCTTTGACTTGCAGACCAGGGCTGGTTCAAGCATTCAGAAAGTTGCAGAACCATTTAGGACTGAAATTACACTTCATGCCTTCCTTTTTTCAGCTACCTGGTGTCATGTTTTACCAGTCCATAAATGGCTGTCTCCAAGTAGAGGAATTTTTTTAAACATTTTTAAAAGCTCCACCTTACTGCTTTAAGAAAAGCTGGGAATTTGGGTTGTGCTGTCTTCCTCTGCAGCTGCATCCATTTTCCTGATTGAGAGATCTTTGCCAACCACAGCAGTGTATACTGCTCTTCGTCAATCTATTTAAACCACATTTACCTGTTGGTACAGGGTTATAGTGCGGGTTACACTGATTAAAATCGCCGATCTTCTGTCCGTAGCTCCATACTTCAGTAATCCTGGTCTTCTGAATATAGTAGTTAGCCTGTTTGGTGTATGGGGGAATTCCCAAGCCTTCCGAGCATGGCGACATCCGGTGCGTGCTGACATCTTCATTGTAGCACTTCCCTCTGTGCTTAGCCTGCTATTCTGGAGAATGGAGCTCCACTCTGCAGCATAACTGCTGAGGCTGCAGCTATAGCACATGCGGAGAGCTATTAAGATACAAAGTAGAGCTTCATTCTGCAGCATAGCTGGTTCAGCACAGAATGAGGAGATGTTACAATGGAGAAGCCAGAGCAAACAGATCTGCATAACATCGGACGTCACCGTGCACACCATGTACTCCCAAGATCACCATTACCATATCAAGAAGACTGGAGATTATGGAAAAAGAAAGCCAAGGACATAAGATCAGTAAGTATGATTTTCATCAGTCTTACTCGCACAATTACCCTGTGCCAACAGGTTAATGCGGTTGATACTGATGACCTATTCATTTTGTAAGGGCTTAGGTAATTTTAAGGCATCTTGTTGTTGTTTTATTTCATTATTATGTGAGATTTCAGGTCTAATACATTTCAGTGTAGTTTATTGTAGTTTTCCATCCTATTATCAGGCTATGCAGTGTAACAAATGTCTACTTTTAATATGTTGAACTGTTTTTCTGGCAGAAGGTGTGGGAAAAGCTTTCTTGGTGCCCGAGGTTGGCATTTCAGAATGTGCCAATCCCCAGTCTGTTACTGTATCTGATAGACGATAAATGTATCCATTGAATGTAGAATTAGCACTTACTGGCAAATACATTTATTTACAGATTATTATTATTATTATTTTTTTTTATAAATCCACAATTGTGTCCCACCGTTTTTGGGGTCCTAGGTGACTGTCAACTGCGTCTAGTATTCTCTTTGCAATGTTTTTTCCCAATTATTTTCCATTAGTGTTTAACTATAACGATACAATTGTAAAATTACAATTATGAAAATTGCATTAGTGCAGAACCAATGAAAGGAAATTATCAATAAAATCTAATCCTTTTTTTGGTGTAGTCTTCCTCATGTTTTGGGGTTTAGGTTTCAGCATGACCACTGTTTTTCCAGTGAACCCATAAAACCAAGCTCGCACAAATGATCAATATCTTTCAATATTAAAATGGCAGAGAGCCAGGGAGGATGAGATGAACTATCCTTCATGCCCGGTATAACTTGCAGACCATGTGGCTTATTATTCGGCGTGCACTTAAGGCTTCATTAGCTAATGGCGTTTACTGACATGGTATATTTTTCCTTTGTCCTCTGCGCTTACAGCTCAGGAGGTGACCTCGCACTCATTTCATCCCCAGAGAGTTCTCTCTCCTTCCTACACAGCTTTATACTTTTATGTCAAGATCACTTTAAAATCTCTTATAATATTGGTTGTATTTGCATGGGAAGGCAGCGACCTGTCAAAGAATGTCATTGCTCTTAGTATATTAAAGGAGAACTGCTATTAAAAAGTGCTCCTGGGTATACATTAAGATTGAGAATGTATATTATCATAGGATATATTCAAAACTTCAATGATTTAAAGTAAAAGACTGCACTGTGAAGATATTCTGATTTATCTTAGGTGCATTATCATAGTGATCCTGGAGGAGATGGAAATGGTTCCAGTATGTAGGGGGACACATTGGCCATCCTTCTCTATTATAGTAAATAGGGGATATGCATACAGCGTATTACAAGTCTGTAGCACACAAGGGCAGATATGTTTTTTTTGTCTAGGGGATTTCCTACTCCACGAAGTGTGCCAACTGCGGGGTGCAAAGAAAAGTGACAATGAAAGTCTCAACTTCTCGTACATGATATCTTCCTGCCTCTGTTTACAGTTATATCCACAGAGCTGCCATAAACAGTGTATATGGCAAATGTACTAAAAACCTGCTGTGCATGACTTGCACCACATTAAATGTATGTTTTAAGACACTTTTTAGACAATTGGGTATGCACCAAGGGGGAGATTTATCAAAACCTGTGTAGAGGAAGAGTGGTGCGCCCATAGAAACTAATCAGATTTCTTCTTTCATTTTTCACAGGCCTCTTTAAAAATGAAAGAAGCAATCTGATTGGTTGCTATGAGCAACTGCACCACTCTTCCTCTACACAAGTTTTGATAAATCTCCGCCCCCAAAAGTTGTATCAAAATTTTGGTGTAAAGTAATTCAACTAAATGGTGTTCTAAACTTAAAGTGTACCTTTCTCTAGGACATGTCAAACATTTTGATTGGTTGGGGTCTGAGTGTTCAGACCCTGACCAATAGTTAGACCAATTGCAGCTGACTGACACAATGCCATAGACTTGTAGTTTTGTCTTACTTAGTGCGCTCTTCTCCCAGCTAGTTCTAGTTATCAGTCACTATCTGAACTCTCAGACTCCAAGTGATACTTTTGACATGTCTCTACAACATGTTAAGTGCTTTTTTAAAGTGACAGTGCTCACTTAAAGCCATTTTACACTGTCTGATTATTGTGCAAATTTACATTTCTAGGAACGCTTGTTCCTGATAATCGCCCGATGAACACCTGACTTGATCTTTTGTGCAGCCAATAAATCCTAGTTAAATCATGTGTAAACAGGGGATGTGGACCTGATAATGATGTGCTTGAATAGTCTGCACTATTAATTGAGCCTTGTATCTGGGCAGTGTCAGCCCATGTAGACAAAAATGCACAAAATGTATCACAGTATATCAGGCTGTATAATATATCTGGTGCATTCTTAGACTGTCTGGTCTATACTTACTTTCATGGCGAGCACATGACACCCGATCAGCATGTAGTCACACAGAATTTACTCGCGACCACCATGTTCAGGTCTTCTTGCATATTTCTTTCTTTATTTGCGTGATTTCACATTCTTAGGGTACATGACGTCTATTATTGGGGTACGATGATATACATCCCCGACAGGTAAGTTGACAAATACCTCTGCTCCAGCCTGCGGTGCAGGTGGGGAGCACTAGCTTGGTTAACCCCTTAAGGACCAAGCCCATTTTGGCCTTAAGGACCAGAGTGTTTTTTGCACATCGGACCACTGTCACTTTAAACATTAATAACTCTGGAATGCTTTTAGCTATCATTCCGATTCCGAGACAGTTTTTTCGTGACATATTCTACTTTAACATAGTAGTAATTTTTTTTGGTAACTTGCATCCTTTTTTGGTGAAAAATCCCCAAATTTGATGAAAAATTTGAAAATTTTGCATTTTTCTAACTTTGAAGCTCTCTGCTTGTAAGGAAAATGGATATTCCAAATAAAAAAATTTTGATTCACATATACAATATGTCTACTTTATGTTTGCATCATAAAATTGTGAGTTTTTACTTTTGGAAGACACCAGAGGGCTTCAAAGTTCAGCAGCAATTTTCCAATTTTTTACAAAATTTTCAAACTCTATATTTTTCAGGGACCAGTTCAGTTTTGAAGTGGATTTGAAAGGTCTTCATATTAGAAATACCCCATAAATGACCCCATTATAAAAACTACACCCCCCAAAGTATTCAAAATGACATTCAGTAAGTGTATTAACCCTTTAGGTGTTTCACAGGAATAGCAGCAAAGTGAAGGAGAAAATTCAAAATCTTCATTTTTTACACTCGCATGTTCATTTAGACCCAATTTTTGAATTTTTGCAAGTGATAAAAGGAGAAAATTTTTACTTGTATTTGTAGCCCAATTTCTCTCGAGTAAGCACATACCTCATATGTCTATGTAAAGTGTTCGGCGGGCGCAGTAGAGGGCTCAGAAGCGAAGAAGCGACAAGGGGATTTTGGAGAGAACATTTTTCTGAAATGGTTTTTGGGGGGCATGTCACCTTTAGGAAGCCCCTAGGGTGTCAAAACAGCAAAAAAAACAACACATGGCATACCATTTTGGAAACTAGACCCCTTGGGGAATGTAACATGGGATAAAGTGATTAATACCCCACAGATATTTCATGACTTTTGCAAATGTAAAAAAAAAAAAAAAAAAAAAAAAAAAAATGCTTGTTTTCCCAAAAATTTTACATTTTTAAAAAGGGTAATAGCAGAAAATAACCCCCAAAATTTGAAGCCCAATTTCTCCCGATTCAGAAAACACTACAGGTCTCAGAAGAGGAGTAGTCACATTTGGCTTTTTGGAAGCAAATTTTGCTCTGGGGGCATGCTGCATTTAGGAAGCCCCTATGGTGCCAGGACAGCAAAAAAAACAAAACACATGGCATACCATTTTGGAAACTAGACCCCTCGGGGAACCTAACAAGGGGTTAAGTGAACCTTTATACCCCACAGGTGTTTCACGACTTTTGCATATGTAAAAAAAAAAAAAATTTTTTTACCTAAAATGCTTGTTTTCCCAAAAATGTTACATTTTTAAAAAGGGTAAAAGCAGAAAATACCCCCCAATATTTGAAGCCCAATTTCTTCCGAGTACGGCGATACCCCATATGTGACCCTTAACTGTTGCCTTGAAATACGACAGGGCTCCAAAGTGAGAGCGCCATGCGCATTTGAGGCCTAAATTAGGGACTTGCATAGGGGTGGACATAGGGGTATTCTACGCCAGTGATTCCCAAACAGGGTGGCTCCAGCTGTTGTAAAACTCCCAGCATGCCTGGACAGTCAGTGGCTGTCTGGTAATACTGGGAGTAGTTGTTTTGCAACAGCTGGAGGCTCCGTTTTGGAAACAGTGGCGTACCAGACGTTTTTCATTTTTATTGGGGAGGGGGGCTGTGTAGGGGTATGTGTTTATGTAGTGTTTTTTACTTTTTATTTTATTTTGTGGTAGTGTAGTGTAGTGTTTTTAGGGTAGGAGTCGCACAGGCGGGGGTTCACAGTAGTTTCTCGCTGGCAGTTTGAGCTGCGGCTGAAAATTTGCCGCAGCTCAAACTTGCAGCCGGATACTTACTGTAAACCTCCGCCCATGTGAGTGTACCCTGTACATTCACATTGGGGGGAACATCCAGCTGTTGCAAAACTACAACTCCCAGCATGCGCTGACACTGTACATGTACAAGTAGGCACACTGGTTATGTATCACTGAGTTTGTGACCTAACTCAGTGTTTCACAACCAGTGTGCATCCAGCTGTTGCAAATCTACAACTCCCAGCATGTACGGTGCATGCTGGGAGTTGTAGTTTGCAACAGCTGGAGGCACACCGGTCGTGAAACACTGAGTTAGGTAAAAAAAAAATGAGTTTCACAACCAGTGTGCCTTCAGCTGTTGCAAAACTACAACTCTCAGCAGTCACCGACAGCCAACGGGCATGCTGGGAGTTGTAGTTATGCAACCAGCAGATGCACCACTACAACTCCCAGCATGCACTTTAGCTGATTGTGCAAGCTGGGAGTTGTAGTTATACAACAGCTGAAGTTACACTTTTCCATAGAAAAAATGTGCCTCCAGCTGTTGCAAAACTATAAGTCCCAGCATGCCCATAAGGGAATGCTGGGAGTAGTGGTGGTCTGCCTCCTGCTGTTGCGTAACTACAGCTCCCAGCATGCCCTTTTTGCATGCTGGGAGCTGTTGCTAAGCAACAGCAGGAGGCAGTCACTCAGCTCCAACTGCTGCTCCCCAGGTCAATCCCTCGCAGCCGCCGCTCCTGGGGCCCCGATCCCAACAGGGACGCCGGGGATCGGGGTCCCCAGCTCCCGGGGTCTTCTTCCCGCACCCGCTCACGTCCTCCGGAAGAGGGGCAGAGCGGGTTGCGGGCGTGACCCCCGCAGCAGGCGCCCTGATTGGTCGGCCGGTAAACTAGCCGACGAATCAGGGCGATCGTGAGGTGGCACCAGTGCCACCTCACCCCTGCTGGCTATGGCTGTTTGGGGCCGTCAGAGACGGCCCCGAACAGCCTGTAATTCCGGGTCACTGGAGACCCGATTGACCCGGAATCCGCCGCAGATCGATGGGCTGAATTGCACAGCAATCTGCGGCAATCGCCGACATGGGGGGACATAATGACCCCCCTGGGCGATATGCCGCGATGCCTGCTGAACGATTTCAGCAGGCATCCGGCTCCGGTCCCCTCCAGCTAGCGGTGGGGACCGGATTTCCTGTGTCCTTAAGGACTCGGAATGCAGGGTGTATCCATACGCCCTGTGTCCTGAAGAGGTTAAATATGCTTGTAAACATAGTGCAATTAACTCTGTTGGCACTTAACCATTTCAATGCTGTATAATGATTAAAAAGCATTATTATTAACCAACGCTATTATAAAAAAAAGCCTTATAACTACACTTCATTGAGCCCTTTCGGCTCGATCGTTTCTAGTTCCGTTATCCAATATGCCTCGCTTCTCAGTAGAGCTTTTCTATTTTCTTCCTTATTCTTTTTCTTTTCCACCTCTTCTATAATCTGCCAGCTAAGGTCTGATACTATATGTCCTAGTTGTTTAAAGTGACGCACTACGCTTGTTTCTCCATGTTGCGTTTCTGCTATTCCAAATGTGAATACCTCCTTTTAAGTGATTTGTGTTTTCTGGCATTTGTCTGGAGGTTTGTCCCACATAGGCCTTTCCACAAGGGCATTTTAGGAGGTAAATCACATTGGAACTCTGACAGGAATAATAACCTTTTTATTTTAAATTTTTGTACCTTTTGTGGGATGATGAATGCAATCACTTTTAATACTGTGACAGTGAGAGCAAGCTAAACAAGGGTATGTTCCTTTCTTTTTTGTTGCTAAGAATTCTTGTTTGTTAATTTTTTTTTAGGTTTTAAATAGTTTCTAATGAACTTATCTCCAATTGTTTTTCTTTTTTGAACCCCTTAAGGACTCAGGACGTACCAGTGCGTCCTGAGTACGCTCCCGTTCTATAACGCGGGGCCATAGCGTTATAGAGCGTCGTAGCGAGTCGGGCCTGGCACCTAGCAATGGCCGGGACACGTGGCTAATAGCATGCGCCACCGCGATCAGTGCCGCGAGCTATTAGCCATAATGCTGTGGTCCCGCTATTAATCCTTTAGACACGACGTTCAAAGTTGAACACCACGTCTAAAGTAAAGTAAAACATTGCCGTTATCTCGGGGGGCTGTTCGGGATTGCCACGGCTGTAAGACACTAGGAGGGTCCCTTTACCTGCCTCCTGGTGTCCGATCGCCAGTGCCTGAGATCCAGGCGTGAGCAGTCAAGCGGCAGAATCATTGGTCAATGGTTTCCTATGAGAAACCATTGATCAATGTAAGAGATCAGTGCATGCAGTTTTATAGCCACTAGAGGGGGATATAACACTGCAAAAAAAAAGTGGAAAGAAAAGTGAATAAAGATCATTTAACCCCTTCCCTAATAAAAGTTTGAATCACCCCCCTTTTCCCATAAAAAAAAAGTGTAAATAAAAATAAACATATGTGATATTGCCACGTGCAGAAATGTCCGAGTTATAAAAATATATCGTTAAACCGCATGGTCAATGGCGTGCGCGCATAGCGTATTTTGGTCACTTTTCTATATCATGAAAAAATGAATAAAAAGCGATCAAAAAGTCCGATGAATACAAAAATGGTACCTCTAAAAACTTCAGATCACTGTGCAAAAAATTTGCCCTCATACCACCCCGTATGCGGAAAAATAAAAAAGTTATATAAATTTTCCTGCATGTAGTTATGATTTTTTCCAGAAGTACGACAAAATCAAACCTATATAAGTAGGGTATCATTTTAATCGTATGGACCTACTGATGTCATTACAAAGTAGAATTGGTGGCGCAAAAAATAAGCCATCATATGGATTTTTAGGTGCAAAATTGAAAGGGTTATGATTTTTTGAAGGAAAGGAGGAAAAAATGAAAGTGCAAAAACTTAAAAACGCTGAGTCCTTAAGGGGTTAAAAGCGAGGGGGGGTGGATCCTTAAATAGTTTGCTATCCGCCTTCAACATTTTCCAATATTTTCTAATCACATTCTGTATTATTTTTGAACATTTTTCATAATGTCCTCTGTACATAATTCTCTCTACTTTAAAGGGGTTCTCCGGTGCTTAGACATCTTATCCCCTATCCAAAGCTATCACTCCCCCTCACGTAGGCTTGCATTGAGGGGCGGAGCGTGACATCACACGGGGACGCCGCCCGCCTTGTAGTCGCCGGTAATCAGTCCCGGAGCGAACCCGCTCCGGGGACTGATTACAAACGGGGTGCCGCGTGCAAGATCACGGGAGTCCCCAGCGGCTATGGTAGGAGATAAGGGGATAAGATGTCTGAGGACCGGAGTACCCCTTTAAGTTATCCATTCTTTGTCTGAATTTTTCCCTAGGGGTTTGTCCAATTTCTTCTGTCGTTTTTTCAATGTCTCTTTTTCTATAACCTTTCGCTACAAATTTATTTATCAGTTTATTTTTATTATATTCTTCATTTGTACTAGATATTTTTCTTGTTCTCACAAATTGACTTTTAGGGAGCCCTATAAATGTAGTAGGTGAATGATAAGATTTCTTATTTCTTCCATTACTATGTTCCATCACAAAATAACGTCCGTTATCAATAACTGACTATAACGGATTAAAACGGATATTAGAAAATCCCATAGATTATAATGGGATTTTCTAACGGACGTATAGGATTTTGTTACTGCCGTTTTCAGCTGGTTTTCAGACGGACCTTCATAAGGATGTTTAAAAACGGAGAATTTTGTAGTGTGAAAGAGGCCTTATAAGGATTTAATTTTAAAGGTTATTTTTCCTGTCAGAGTTCCAATTTGATTTACCTCCTAAAATGCCCTTGTGGAAAGGCCTATGTGGGACAAACCTCCAGACAAAATGAAAGAACACAATTCACTTATAAGGAGGTATTCACATTTGGAACATGAAGGAATAGCAGAAATGCAACATGGAGAAACAAGCATAGCGCGTCACTTTAAACAACTAGGACATATAGTATCAGACCTTAGCTGGCAGATTATAGAAGAGGTGGAAAAGAAAAAGAATAAGAAAGAAAATAGAAAAGCTCTACTGAGAAGCGAAGCATATTGGATAACAGAACTAGAAACGATCGAGCCGAAAGGGCTCAATGAAGTGTAGTTATAAGGCTTTTTTTTATAATGGCGTTGGTTAATAATAATGCTTTTTTAATAATTATACAGCATTGAAATGGTTAACCACCGAAAAAGTTAATTGAACTATGTTTACAAGCATATTTAACCACCAAGCTAGTGCTCCTCACCTGCGTGCATGAGTAAGGGGGTGGTTCCCTGCAACGTAGCGCGGCAGGCTGGAGCAGAGGTATTTGTCAACTTACCTGTCTGGGATGTATATAATTGTACCCCAATAATAGACGTCATGTACCCTAAGAATGTGAAATAACGCAAATAAAGAAAGAAATATGCAAGAAGACCTGAACGTGGTGGTCGTGAGAAAATCATGTGTGACTACATGCTGTAACAATAGCACTATTTACCTGTGAGCTCACATTGGTGAAAATTAAAAAAACGCATTGGCAGTGTGAAGTAACCATTATTTACTGAAATGGTCTATACTTACACAAGTATTATAAATTTTTAGCAAATCTTCCTCCAAAATACAGCCATCTGCAACTTATATACAGTGTAGCTGCATGATATGTTAAGTACTAGCCACATTTTCCTTATAAACAATGGAGGCACTTAAAGGACAAGCATCAAGGAACAAACTTATCCCCTATCTGAAGCATAGGGAATAAGTTTTAGATCGCGGGGGGTCCGAGCGCTGGGGCCCCTGTGATCTCCTGTTTAGGACCCTGGCTCTTTTTCACAGCGCCGCGCCACGACCCCCGCCCCCTCTATATAGCTCTATGGGAGAGCCATTCGGCAATCTTCAGCTCTTCCATAGAATTATATAGAGGGGGCATTGTGGTCCCCGCTTCGGGCGGTGGTCGTACACGCCACTGTGAAGGAGAGTCTGGACTCTAAACCGGAGATTGCGGGGGGTCCCAGCGCTCGGACCCCCCCGTTATCAAAAACTTTTTGTTTTCCTGATACTTTAGCCTATATACACAATGCATCCAATTGCCACATATATAGCGCTACCAGGGACGTGCACAGACATTTTGGAGGGCAGGGGCTCAAGTAAAAAAAAGTCTGCCAGACTTAATGGGCAGATGTACTGCGGCCCAGGGACACAGTGGACTCCCGCCAGGCCTCCTTGACATTCCTATGCCCATAAAAGTTGGTGTTTTTGTAAAATCGAGTCAAGAACAGTTTCTCTGAGGTCCGCCATGTGTATATACACTTTGGCTGTGCTGTCAGTCTTATTTACAGAAAACATGTGACAGCTGCCCTATAATATACTGTATTATAGAGGAGATTTATACAAAACCTGTGCAGAGAAAGAGCGGTGCAGTCGCCCATAGCAACCAATCAGATCATTTTGCAGAAGGATTTTCCTCTGCAAAGGTTTTAATAAATCTCCCCCTATATGCCCCGGTCTGACCTCTATATGACAGAACCCATCACCAATCACCCAGCACCAATCACCCATCCCCAATCACCCATCACCCATCCCCCAGCCCCAATCACCCAGCACCCATCACTCATCCCCAATCACCCAGCAAATGGAAAGACCAATTTTTGTATACATGCACTGTAACCTAGTGTATTGGGTTTAGTGGGAGTAAACAGCCTGTCAGTTTCCCTTTAATTATATACCGTACCCCCCTTAATTCCCTATATACTGTGCCACCATTCATCTATTAATTCCCTATATACTGTGCCACTATTCCCTATATACTGTGCCACCATTCATCTATTAATTCCCTATATACTGTGCCACCATTCATCTATTAATTCCCTATATACTGTGCCACCATTCATCTATTAATTCCCTATATACTTTGCCACCATTCATCTATTAATTCCCTTTATACTGTGCCACCATTCATCTATTAATTCCCTATATACTGTGCCACCATTCATCTATTAATTCCCTAAATACTGTGCCACCATTCATCTATTAATCCCCTATATACTGTGCCACTATTAATGAACTATATACTGTGCCACCATTCATCTATTAATTCCCTATATACTGTGCCACCATTAATGAACTATATACTGTGCCACCATTCATCTATTAATTCCCTATATACTGTGCCACTATTAATTCCCTATATACTGTGCCACCATTCATCTATTAATTACCTATATACTGTGCCACCATTCATCTATTAATTCTCTATATACTGTGCCACCATTAATCTATTAATTACCTATATACTGTGCCACCATTAATGAACTATATACTGTGCCACCATTCATCTATTAATTCCCTATATACTGTGTCACCATTCATCTATTAATTCCCTATATACTGTGCCACTATTAATTCCCTATATACTGTGCCACCATTAATGAACTATATACTGTGCCACCATTAATGAACTATATACTGTGCCACTATTAATGATCTATATGCTGTGCCACCATTAATGAACTATATGCTGTGCCACCATTAATGAACTATATGCTGTGCCACCATTAATGAACTATATACTGTGCCACCATTAATGAACTATATACTGTGCCACCATTAATGGACTATATACTGTGCCACCATTAATGGACTATATACTGTGCCACCATTAATGGACTATATACTGTGCCACCATTAATGGACTATATACTGTGCCACCATTAATGGACTATATACTGTGCCACCATTAATGGACTATATACTGTGCCACCATTAATGAACTATATACTGTGCTACCATTAATGAACTATATACTGTGCTACCATTAATGAACTATATACTGTGCCACTATTATTTAACTATACTGTGCCACCACTAAGGGTGCGTTCACACGTGCGTATTTTCTGCTGCAGATTTGCTTTAGCAGATTTCTCTTCCCATTGTCAATGGGAAGCAAAATCTGCAGCAGCAAAATCTGCAGCAAAAATAGGCACGTGTGAACGCACCCTAAGGATCTATACACAGTGCCAGCATACATAAAAAATATAATGTTCCAATATAATGAAATATATACTGTGCTTCCATAAATTCCCTATATACTGTGCTTACATTCCTCCAATAATTCCCTAATAATGTGCTTCATACAATACATACAAGCACATAACAGAAAGACACATACAGTACATAGGTAATATACACACATACAGTACATAGGTAATATACACACATACAGTACATAGGTAATATACACACATACAGTCCATAGGTAATATACACACATAAAGTACATAGGTAATATACACACATACAGTACATAGGTAATATACACACATACAGTCCATAGGTAATATACACACATACAGTCCATAGGTAATATACACACATACAGTCCATAGGTAATATACACACATAAAGTACATAGGTAATATACACACATACAGTACATAGGTAATATACACACATACAGTCCATAGGTAATATACACACATACAGTCCATAGGTAATATACACACATACAGTCCATAGGTAATATACACACATACAGTCCATAGGTAATATACACACAGGTACAAATATACATTAAGAAACATAAATACACAGACACACATATAACATGGAATATATACTAAAAGATATAGCCAATAAGCACATCATACATACAGGTTCACACATACATACAATCACTCACAGATATATACACACACACACACACACACATATATATATGTATACATACACACACACTGACATACAATCACTCACATATATTTACAGTTACTTACAGTAAGGGCAGTATAGACTGAAGTCTGTGGCCGGACATGCTGTGGGCGGGGCTTCTCTCTGCCTCTCCTGCTCCTGTCTCCTCCGTGTGGAGAGAAGCAGAGAAATGGCAGATAATGACAGGGTAAGTGGCGCCCCCTTGCTGCAGGGAGGGCACAGCACCCTTCATTAAACCCCATACAACTCCCCAGCAAGGGATCCTTTTTACTTCACCTGTCACCCTGAGTCTGCAGCTCCTTTTGTGAGGGCACTAGAGGGGCAGGTGAGGAAAAGGGCAGGGGCTCCAGCCCCCTTTCACTCCTATGTGTGCACGTCCCTGAGTGCTACCACATATCTTATATATAGCATTCCTTTTCCTGGCGGGAAACAATATGCTCTAAGTCACATGGTCTATAGTAAAGTGTGGCTGTGCTGAAGCGAGTGGGTAGATAGCAGGGTGAAAGGGATTTATTCAACTAATGCTATCCTCCTACCCACTGACTACAGCCCCTGGAAACCCTGTGAAGTATGACATATTGTCTTGGAATACCCCTTTAATGCCTTATATGTAATTCCACTGTGCCTTATATATGCAATGAATTGTAAATATGAGGCTTGTAGTGGAAGTCTCTGTGGTAAAATCCGTTCTGCCTTATATTTGTTTTATCTTGGTAAATGTAGTCTCATTAACATATTCAAGACTGCATGCTGCTTATGATGCATTCGGAAAGTCTTCAGCTCCTTTAACTTTTTTTTCTCATTTTGTTATGTTGCAACCTTGAACTTAAAAAAAAAAATCAACTTTACCCCATCAAGCTGCACTCAATACCCTATTAAGGCAAAGTGTAAACTTAATAATAATAGAACTGTTTACAAATTTATTAAAAAGGAAAAACGAAAATTTGGAAATATACTCCTGAAATTTAGCTCTGGTGGCAAATAGCGAGGTACTTTTAGAAGGTCAACCAGTACTACAGCACTCCACAGATCTGGGCCTTATCAGAGTGTCCAGAAAGAAGCATATAGAAGAATGGCAGAAAATCCCCAAAGTCACGTATGCAAACCTTGTGGCATCATACTCAAGAAGACAGGAGGCTGTAATCCCTGCCAAATATTGTCAATGCAATAATATGTTACCTTTTTAATAAATTTAAAAAGATACCCAATATTCTGTTTCCACTTTGTCATTTTGGTGTATTGAGTTTAGAATGATGGGGGAAAGTAGTTGTTTTTTTTTTTTTTCTTCGATTTTATTGTCTGCATCATGAAAATAATTTAAAAAAAGTGAAAGGGTCTGAAAACTTTCCAAATGCACTGTATACATGAGGGACTGATGTCAACAAGCAGTGACCAGTAGGAGACCAGTAACTGCTGGAACAGGAGCTATGGGCGACCAGTGTAAGTATAACTTACTTTTTATTTTTACAGAACTCCCAGCAGAATATATAAATTAAATAAATAAACGTTAATATATAAATAAATTAAGTTTATCCAGATTTTTTTTTCTTTTTAGATGTGTTCCATTAGGTTAATGCAGTGAAATACATAGCTTTGTATCTACATGTAATTACTATCTTCACTTTTCATGGTAGATAATATTGATGCCTGTATTTCCCTTCAGACACTTTGACAATGAATGATCCTCTCATTAATGTGTGTGTGTGGTTACTTTGCCATTTCACATCTGATGAAGGTTACTGTACACATCTTCTAATGATAACAAGTTTTATTACCTGACACACAGTTGCAATCTAAGAGGCAGTATTTTAGTAATGTATTGATGTTCTATCCATTAGTGCACATCTGTGCATACTATTACTCCGAGTCACAAGCACATTCCTGTATCCAGTAGAGATCAACACGCTCACGTGATGCTCCTGCACATGAGAGAGAGTATCTGTGGAACACAATGTCTTGGCCGCACGTTCCTAAGTTTTTAATGATCTATGGAGCTCTGCCATTGCTGCCTCAGACATTTCAAGAATTAGTTGAAAGGGTCTTCATAATACTTTATATTTACCAGAAATGTCTGTTTTGACTGTGCAGACAGAGGACATCCTTATTTTATAAAAAAAATATATATATAGTTGAATAAACCATCTTGCCAAGAGAAATGTCAAACAGCAGTGTATGGATTCCAGATACTTGGCCAGCTCTTGTGCAGACATTGCTTCCAGTGGCAGTATAGAACTCCATCATAAATGTTATAATCGAAGACACAAGCTAAGCCTCCCATCCAATCAGCCTGGCTAATTTGTCCCTATTTTAGTATAGGGAGTCATTGATCAGAGTGGGAAGAAGCTGCCATGAGAACCTTCTGATGATTCGGAGCTCCGTTTCCAGCTGGTTTCCTAACGATGATCATACTTGATTGTACAGAGGGAAACTGACAGCATGTCATGCTGCCTGTGGTTCACACAGCATAAAACTGACAGGTTCCCTTGAAAATCAATAGAAAATATGTGGTGAAAAAAATGTGTCAGTTTGTCCCTGCATTATCTACTGTTTACACTCTGAGGGTATGTATAAATGTAAATAATTCTCTGCAGTTTAACCACAGCTGAAATTCCACTGAAATCAATGGATAGCAACATAATCCACTTGCGGAATTCTGCAGAGGAAAATCAGCAGCAGATTATTTACGTGTTAACGTACCACTTGGGCCAATTCACATGGCAGAATTTCTTAGTGGAATCTGGCAGAAAATTCCACTTGGAAGTTCCGGTGTAACAGCCTCCCATTGTTTTCAACAATTGTTGCTCCACACGGCAAAATCATATTGCATTTCCGAAAAATTGGCTATGTGAAAGGGCTCTAAGTATTCCTCTTTTTCAGTGTATACCAGTGCATGTTGTGTCTCTGGATGAAAAGCAGTCTGATGTCCCCTACTCTCTGCAAAAAAACAAACTCTTCCCTATTAGAAAAACTCCACCCTGCAGCCAGCCCCAGCTAAGGATTCAGAGGATTATAGATGGACCCCTTTTTAATGTTAAGTCTAAGACGTTGTCAGCTTGCAGGGTACATGTTTGCCAGGGTCTATAGGTCTATGTATCTTTATTCACTTTCTTTACTTGCTGCAGTATTAATCTTTTTAATACTCTCTTCACATTTTACTCCTGCATGGACTCATGGACTCCCACCATCTTTCATTGAAAGTCTGACAGCGTACTTATCAACTGCAATTGGAAATGCTAATCCTAAGAAGACCTTGAGTTTGTCCTTCCGACAGGATATAATTCATCAGCCTACAGCCAGCGTACTTACAGTTTCATATATTGTACTGCATGTGTATAGTGAACAGCACAGGAATAGAAGATAAAGTCTTGCACTGAGATATTTCCCCCTGTATCTATTAAATGTATGAGCACTCTATTACCTATTGAGTATTATATTGCTGGAACATTCCTCTGTACACAACTGATGTCATTTACACTCCAGTTCTTGGGAACAATGACCCTTTACCCCCCGGTGAACAGTGACAGCATGTATTAGTATGTGCATGTATCAATGTCATTGCTCTTTGGGGATCCTTATTAAAACTAGTAGAAACATGTAGTAGTTGCTCATGTACTATATAGGCTACTGTATAAATTTTTCTTCAAGGGGAAGCCCTTGTCATTGTGCCATACTAGGACATTTATGCAGATACATTATAAAGGTGGGTCCCTGCGAAGAACCCCTCATTTTTTTTCCAATGCAGGGAGCCGCTGCCCAGAGTCATCCCATGTTCTAGAGGCCTTTCTACAACCATTTATTATATAAATGACACATTTTATTTGAATTGGTGTCAAGTAGTGGCCAAGGTAAGAGAAATGTGCAGCTGCCGCTGTGGTGGAAGTGCTGCGATGCTGTTCCTGTACTCTGAGCATGGGACTCTGCAGCCATCCACTGCCCTCAGCGGTCACATACAAGTGGTTGATTGCAACATCAACATAACTGATGTATGGGGACATCATTACAGTACTTTTACCAAGGGACATCATTGCACATTGTACTTGAGGATTGAGTATAGGTCTTTATTTATTTGTCCTCCTATTCCCTGCCTCGTTGTAAAAAGACCAAACTACCCCATTGATGTCACTATTACTTGTTATACTATTAGTTTAGGAGCTATCAAACATTTTGCACAGCTTGGAATATGAATGGAAGTCTCTTGACATTTGTGAAATATAAACTGGCTGCTGTTCAATATATCCCTGTTGAGCGCCATGTCTAGGAAAATATTCAGCTGCATTTAAGGACACAGCTGCAAATCAAAGGAAGGCGGTGATCCAAGTGAGGGCGCTTCTTTCTCTTGGCAGAAAACCCATCATTAAACTCATTGTCACACATTAAAAGTAGAGTCTAAGCATTTCCAGAATGCTTTTTGTAATGGGAACGTGGGTACATTTGTGAATGGATACAGTGATCGGTATTTGTTTAGGGGATCTAGTCTGTATTACTTGTATTCATTTGGGCATTTCCAATATAAATGGGTTGGACATAGCTTGCCACTTAGTACCCCACACTTCTGAATCTTCCAGTTGCACACTGAAGTGATATATACTGGCTTTGAATTCGTGTGTATGCCGTATGTGCACCAGATGCAGCCAGAACTGGCTTGTGATGATGTGTCCTAGCCCGAGGGACGTCAGTTATACCAGAAGAGGGTCTGGTCATTGGGAGTCTTCAGAGGAGCAGTACTACCCCCATGACTCTGTTTTTAGTGATGTTTATCTGCATAATGCTGTATCAGCTAGAGTATACAGGGACATCATTGTCAGCTTGTTACTGGCCTGTATAAAAGAATCCTTAAAGAGGTAGTTCAGTATTAGAAAAACGTATCCCCTATCCGCAGGACCCCCTTGTTGTGGCCGACAAGTCCTCTCCATGCATCTTTATGGGAAAGTAAGCGATACCTGAACACTGTATCTCCGGCTCTCCCATAGAAATACATGGAGGGGGCATGTCGGCCACTACTTCGTGTTAGGGTCAACACTCCTCTATTCATGAGGAGAGTGGGGCGCAGTACGGGAGATCGCTCCTGTGGATAGGGGATGAGATTTTTGATACTGCATAACTCCTTCAATCCTGCCGACAGGCTATCTTTAAAGCAAGCAACCTCATACCTATACTATGCTAGACTCTTATTTGACCTGAAGGTGATTGAAAGTAACATTAGAAAATAAACCACATCACATTGTCGCCTAAATTGTTTCGTTGACCAACTCATGAATATCCCCTATGACTAAACTTCTTTTATTTTTGTACACTAGATGCTCAGAAGATTAGTAAACAAATATAAGAATTACCATTTGGTAAGACTAAAAGTTATTTTCTTTTTTCTTTTAGAGAACCCATCGGGAAGAAGAAATTTGGTAAGATTGTTACATGTGCATATATAAATACAGGCTTAAAATCTGATGTACAGTAGTTTGAAATTTTTGAAAAACACATGATTTTCTGTGCTGTACTGTAATGTCTGAATGGATATCTGATAATACAATTAAAAAACACAGCACATGTGCAACATGTGACCAGGTCAGACCAGACCAGACCAAGGTATTCAATATTAGTCTTAAAGGGGTACTCCCACCCTAGACATCTTATCCCCTATCGAAAGGATAGGGGATAGGATGTCTGATCGCTGGGGACCCCCGCATTATTGCATGCGGCACACACCTGTTTTTTTCACCGGAACCGATGGAGGATCTGAGTCGCGACTACGGGAACGGAAGTCCGTGACGTCAGAACTCCGCCCCCGTGTGACATCACGCTCGTCCCCTCAATGCAAGTCTATGGGAGGGGGCGTGACGGCCGTCATAGACTTGCATTGAGGAGACGGGCGTGACGTCACACGGGGGGCTGAGTCCTGACGTCACGGACTTCCGTTCCCGTAGTCGCGACTCAGAGCCTCCATCGGTTCCGGTGAAAAAACAGGTGGGTGCCGCATGCAATAATGCGGGGTCCCGGGCGGTGGGACCCCCTCGATCAGACATCTTATCCCCTATCCTTTGGATAGGGGATCAGATGTCTAGGGTGGCAGTACCCCTTTAATACACAATGCATTTAGAAAGTCTTTAGACAGTGTTTCTCAAGACCCCCCCAACAGGTCATGTTCTCTGGATTTCCTTAGTCTTTCACTGGTGATATAATTATGGTCAGTGAATCGGGCATCACCACAGGTTTTCCACAACAAAAGGTTGCGATGGTATACATATATCAATATTACCTATATACCAAGTCCATCACAGGTGAGTGAAGCTATTTTTCACCACCATTGCAAACTATATTCAACTGGCCTGGATAGCACGCAGCGAGCATGTACAACTGTACAAGAAGATTTACATGAATTTCTCACAACCACCACGTTTGGGTCTTCTTGAAACTTTGCTTTTTATTCATATGTAATTTTCAGAATCATCACAATTTTTTATCAAGATGCATGATGTACATCCCAAGTGGGCAAGATGACAAATGCCTCAGCTCCAGCCTGCCGCACTACGTTACTACATTGTAGTGATGAATCATGATTATTATATGGAAGAAGCTATGTTGCAGTTATCTGATTCTAACGTATATGTAAAATTCAGAGGGGATCCAACATGGACATATAAATGGGAAATTGATGATTTCATAAGAGAAAGTGTTATGGAAGGTATTATTTCAGAAAAATTAGCAAAAACATTCTCTTGATTCTTGTGGATAGTTATTTACAACCTGAAATTAGAAAATTGAGTAGGTGTCTACTTGACACTAATGATTTTCTCGATAAACTAGAAAATTGTAATTTTAATAATGTATCGTTCCTTTGTACATTAGATGTACAAAGCTTGTATACTAACATTCCACAAAAGGAGGGCATGCAATGTGTCCAAGAATTACTGGCACGTAATACTTGTATAGATAATCAGACATAGGGATCGATAACGTTTTTTAAGGGCCGATACCGATAATCGGTGCAGGTTAGGGCCGATAGCCGATAACTTATACCGATATTCGACACCACTGCAGATCATTGATTTAAAGCGGGTGCTTTAAATCAATGAACTGCAGCGGCTTTTGCGGTGCCATAGACCGCCGCCGCCACCCGCTTTTCTCCCCCTGCCTGTCCGGGGGTCCTCCTGACTCCTATCACCCCCACCGCGACCGCCCCCCCAACCGCCGCACCGCTCCACGCCCCCTACCGCCCCGCGCCGCGTCGCACCCCCTACCTCCCCGCCCCATCCCCATTGCCTCCCCTTTGTCCTTCTGAGCCGTCACTGTGCGCACTGACGGTGACGTCACCTAATTAAAATGTCCATGCGGCAAAGCCTATGTCGGTCAGACTTCAAGACAAATCAAAGTGAGGCTTGATGAACATAAAGCTCTGATAAGACGGTATTCACACTTGGAACCAGAGGGAATAAAAGAAACGCAACATGGAGAAACGAGTGTAGCACGACACATTAAACAATTTGGACACACTACAACAGATCTCAGATGGCAGATAATAGAAGAAGATGAAAGGAGAACAAATAAAGAAGAAAATAAAAAAAGCATTATTGAGGCGTGAGGCATATTGGATTACGGAGTTAGCGACAATCGAACCGAAAGGAATGAATGAAATGTGCAGTTATAAGGTATTCTTATGAGTAGCTGAGATTATATAAAAAATGCCTGGCGTTATATAAGAGTTATATGTAAATGCAACAAGCGCTGAAAGTTTTTAACTTTTGTAACATACCAGTGTATTTAACCCAGCTCAGACTCCTCACCTGTGCGCATGATTAAGGGGTGTTCTCCATAATGTAGCGCGGCAGGCTGGAGCTGAGACATTTGTCATCTTGCCCACTTGGGATGTAAATCATCGTACCCCTATGCATCTTGATAAGAAATTGTGATGATTCTGAAAATTACATATGAATAAAAAGCATAGTTTCAAGAAGACCCGAACATCGTGGTCGTGAGTAATTCATCTAAATCTTTTTGTACAGTTGTACATGCTTGTCACATGCTATCCAGGCCAGTTGAATATAATCACCACAGGTTTATCACCTATGAAAGACAAAGAAAATCATGAAAACATGACCTGTTGAGGGGTCTCGAGGACAGCGCTTGAGAAACACTGCTTTAGACCCTTTTAGGTTAGGTTTCTGGTGTTTTTTGGAAAATTGTCAATGCAGTTTTTGAGCCAAAGCCAGAAGTTATTCAAAAGGAATGAGAAATGAGAAATAAATATTATACTTCTCCTTCCTACTGGATCCACTTCTGACTTTGGCTCAAAAACTGCAGTGGCAATTTTCCAAAAAAACGCCAGAAAAAAACTGTGTGGAAACCTAGTCTTTTTACATTTCATTGTTTTGAGGCCTTGTGCTAAAATTAAAAAAAAAAATTGTTTTCCTCCTTCAATCAGCACTCAATATTCCATAATAAGAATGCAAAACATATGTATTCAGACCCTTTGCTATAACACTTTAATGTAGCTCTGGGGGCCTCCTTTGTCTCTATCATCTCTGAGATGTTTCTACACTTCATTGGAATCACCTGTAGTAAATTCAGTTGATTGGACATGATTTGGAAGGACATAGCTCTTTCTATGTAAGGTCTTACAGCTGGTGATGTATATTAGAGGAAAAACCAAGCCAGGTGAGGTAGAAAGAACAGCCTGTAGAGATCAGAGGATTGTGTAGAGGCACTGATCTGGGAAAGGTACAAAAAATCTGTTCCCATAAGCACAGTGGCCTTTATAATTCTTACACGTAAGAAGTATGAAACAACCAAGACTCTCCCTAAAAAGTAATCGGAAGGGAAGGGCCAAGAAAGGTGTCCAAGAAGCAATGGTCAGTCTAGATAAGCTCTAAAGATCCTGTGAGAGATTGATCAAAACCTGTCCTGAGGAAAAGTTGATGAGTTGCCCATAGCAACCAATTAGATTGCTTATTTCATTTTTCAAAAGTCTTTTCAAAAATGAAAGAAGCAATCTGATTGGTTGCTATGGGCAACTCTGGACAGGTTTTGTTAAATCCCCCCTGTGTGCAGAGAGGAAATTTCCTGTAAACTTTACTGGACGGTGACTTCTATAGCGGCATCTTCTCCTGCCCTCTGCTAGGCACTCCCACTTGTTGAATATGGTAATCTCCTGGACGGGAGAAACCTTGTTGGGGTGTGTGCAGCAGCTGGTCACGCTTCCATTGGCTGTTGTTCCGCCAATTACCGTGTTTGTCAGACGCCCCCAGCTCTATAAGTTTCCGCCTTTTGCGCATGTCTGTAACTGTAGTGAAGCATCCTTGGAGACAACTATGGCTGTTAAAACACAGCAGAACAGCAGCGTGATTGGACAATGCACAGACAAACCAAGTGCCAGCAATGTAGGCTACTCATCCACTTGACAGGACAGAAACAAAACCAAAACAGCTAAGAATGGGTGGAACAGAACATTGAGAAGGGGTGGAATACTAAATGAAAGAGGGCTGGAAGGCGGGGAATACTAAATGAAAGAATCCATGTAATAGAGAACGGCACCAGGGTATGATGCGCTGTGCTCGTGGATCATAGAAGTCCAATGGAAAAGAAGAAATCCCGGCACCAGTGACTTGAATGCAAATAAAGGATTTATTGGTAATATAGCATGTTACACACGTAATAAGACGCGCATCGGCTTATCCAGCCTTTTTCAATCGTATCGGATAATTGAAAAAGGCTGGATAAGCCGAAACGCGTCTTGTTACGTGTGTAATATGCTATATTACGAATAAATCCTTTATTTACATTCAAGTTGCCTGTGCCAGGATTTCTTCTTTTCCTACTAAGTGAAAGAGGCCGGTAAGGGGTGAAAACACACAAGCCAGGTACACGGGAAAAAAAATGTGGACTGAAGATAAGGGGGAAGAAAGACCGAAAGGAACTGCTGGGAAATGTAGTTTGAGCCAAACTCAAAACCTGAAATCCAAAGGCAAACACAACATGCACCCCTTTAACCATCACTGCAGCACTCCACCATTCTGGGTTTAATGTAAAAGACACACAAATGCTCCACTGGAGTTTGCTGAAAAGCACCTACAGGATTCTTATTGTGAAAAACAAGATTGTCTAGTCCAGTGGTTCTTAACCTTGTTGGAGGTACTGAACCCCACCAGTTTCATATGCGCATTCACTGAACCCCTCTTAATTGGAAAAATAAAATGTGATTTTTTTCAAATTCAAAACATAGGAGGCATATATTTAAGTATTTATTTATACATAGGTGCACAAAATGAACAAAACCATTAAGAACAAAGAACAAAACCATGAAAACATGATTTTCACACAAAAACATAATGAATATTTACTGCAAATCAGTGTGACCCCCACATTAGGCAGGCAGTGTTCCCCCACATTAGGTAGGCAGTGTTCCCCCACATTAGGCAGGCAGTGTTCCCCCACAATAGGCTGGCCGTATGTTCCCCCACATTAGGTGCAATATAGTCCCCCACATTAGGTGCAATATAGTCTGCAACATTAGGCTGGTAGTATGTTCCCCCACATTAGGTGCAATATAGTCCCCCACATTAAGCTGGCAGTATGTTCCCCCTCATTAGGTGTAATATAGTCCGCACCATTAGGCTGGCAATATGTTCCCCCACATTAGGTGCAATATAGTCCCCCACATTAAGCTGGCAGTATGTTCCTCCACATTAGGCTGGCAGTATAGTCCCCCACATTACGTAGGCAGTATAGTTCCCCCCACATTAGGTGCAGTATGTTCCCCCCCCAGACATACAGCCTCGAGTCATACAGTATGGCTGGAGGCTGTATGCCTGTGTACTGCCCCACTTCAGTGTTCCGACCACTGCTCCTCGGGTCCGGCCATAGCAGGACCGTAGGATCGCTGGTCGGAACACCGAAGCTGACGTGCCGCTGGTAAACACTTACCAACTGCCAGCGCGCGTCCTTCTTGCTGCTTCTCCGCTCCTCCGCGCTCCGTTGCCATGAGTAACGTCCCTGCGTGCGCTAGTTCCCGGCCATCCCCGCGTTTTTAAAGTAAACGTGGGGCCGTAGGGACTTAACAGAGGCGTCCCTGTGTTCTGAAAGCATCTTTCGGAACACAGGGATGTTCTGAGGCAAAAACACCCGGCGTGCCTCCCCTTCCGAACCCCCGAGACTGACTCACCGAACCCCTCGAGACTGACTCACTGAACCCAGGTTAAGAACCACTGGTCTAGTCTGATGAAACCAACATTAAACTTTTTAGCCTCAATCCTAAAACCTGGCTTGTACCGTCCCTACAGTGTAACATGGTGGTGTTATTCTGTGTATTTTTTGGTTTTTTTTAGTGGCTGGCACAGGGAGACTGGTCGGGGTTAAGGGAAAGCTAAACAGAGCAAAGTACTGAGATATACTGAGTTCTCTTTGCATTTCTGAAGACTTGTCTACTATGCAGGCCTCTTTACATAAAGTGGTCATTAATTAATAATTTGCTATTTTATTAATATGCAAAATTGCAATGCAGTGGTTGAAAAAAAAAACCTGCGTAGACCACCTTTATTGCTGCTTTAGAAACTTTCTTTACAAAGTAAGATATGGTGTTGTGAAGTCCTTTTGTTAGTTTTGGTAGACTTGTGCATTATTTAGCACACATATGATAAATTAGGCACATGTCAGCCCAAAAGAAGCAACAAAAAGTGACTTTAAAAATAACATACCAAAAAATCGCCTCCAATGACCCTAAGTACACAGCCAAATCAACACAAGAGTACACTGTGAATGTCCTTGAGTGACTTAGCCAAAGCCCTGACTTGTACCCACTCGAACATCTTTGGAGAGACCTGAAAATGGCAGAAAGTCCCCAAATTTAGGTTTTCTGTAATCACTGCCAAAGGTGCTTTAACTAAGTACCGAGTAAAGGGTCTGAATACTTATGTCAATGTATTATTATTTTAGTTTTTCTTTTTCAATACATTAGCAAAGATTTCTAACGCTCTGTTTTCACTTTGTCATTATGGGCATTGAATGCAGAATGATAGGGGGGAACCTTTTTATTTTTTTATTTTTGCACAAAGCTGCAACATAATAAAATGTTAAAGGGTCTGTAAACTTTCCAAATGCATTGTGAGTGAGTAGATATCATCTTGGTATATTTTGGGTACAGAGCTGCCGGATGAAATGCTGTCTTTAAGAAGTTGTAATGGCTCTTCTTGTATTGTGGTGCCCTCTAGTGTAAAGAAATATTATAACATTCGAGTATTACTGTTAAGCACTATGTATGTCACTTTTAAAGTCATTTTTGTTGTGCAAGTTCACCAAAACTAACTAAACAACTTCACAGCACCATTTCTCACTTTGTAAAGCAAGTTTCTAGTGCAACACCGAAGGAAGTCTAAAAAAAACATAAATATATGAGTTATAACATTGTTTTTAGACCTAAACCTGCTTAATCCTGTTTATCCTTGTCCTGGCAGTCACTGCCCAAATTTGGATACACACACCTTACGTGAGCTGTGTTATCTTTTGTGTTTAGGTGCAGACTCTACATCCTCTGACCCCTTAGTCTTGGATCAGTATGTGGTAGTTGCCGCATATGACAAACAGGAGAGCACAGAGATCAACCTGTGTGTTGGACAAGTAGTGGACATCATTGAGAAAAATGAGTCGGGTAAGAAAATGATAAGTGCAAGTGATTTGGGAAACTAAAAATGTCATGAAGCAAGACTTCATATTTTATGGTTTAAATATAGTAACTAAACCTCATAACATCTCAACTGATTATTTTTAGTAATCTTTTTTTTAGACTGTAAGATGTACTTTTTCCTTTAAAAAAAAAAAAGGAAGTGTCTAAAAGGAAGTGTTTGTCTTCTCACTCAAATGGGTTTTCCCACTTTTCACACTTATCACCCATCAACAGGGTAGGTGATAAATATTGGATTGTTGGGGGGTCTCAGGCCCCATTGTCTTCCTCACTGCACAACTACAGTAGGGAGGAGCTTGTGACACATCATTTAATGTCTATAGGACTGATGGAGACAGTCAAGCCAAGTACAGTTCTTCCAGTCTAAAGATAAATACCTGTTGTGGGAAAACATCTTTAATGATCAAGCCGAGCGCTCTTGAAGTATTCCATTCACAGTCTCCTGATTCTGTCTCACTGTATGATTAATGTAGACAGGTCATGAAGCCGAGTATAATGTGCTTTTAGCGTCTTGTAATATAGTACCTGACCAAACCCCCTCATTTGAGCCTGGAGAGATAAATAAACAACCAGACCATCAAGTGTTAATCCTTTTTTATTACTCTAGACCACCAGGAAATAGTTTTTTCCCCATTATATATCCTAGATCACCAGGTATTTACCCCCTATTTTGCCTTAAACCACTTGATAATAAAATCTTGACCTCTCTTTTATCCTAGAACACTTGGTATTAAACCATTTTAATCTATCGATCTTAAAGTAAGAAGCCCTCCTCTAGATCAGCGGTCCCCAACCCTGTCCTCAAGGCCCACTAACTTTCCGTATTTTTGCAGTAACTCTATTGGAATAGATGAGGAAAAATATCAAATCCTGGGCTCCCTGGTTGAGGACTGGGTTGGGGACCTCTGCTCTAGACCAACAGAGCTAGTGGCGTTAAAGGGGTTATCCAGGAAAAAAATGTTTTTATATATATCAACTGGCTCCAGAAAGTTAAACAGATTTGTAAATTACTTCTATTAAAAAATCTTAATCCTTTCAGTACTTATGAGCTTCTGAAGTTAAGGTTGTTCTTTTCTGTCTAAGTGCTCTCTGATGACACGTGTCTTGAGAACCACACAGTTTAGAAGCAAATCCCCATAGCAAACCTATTCTAAACTTGGCGGGTTCCCGAGACACGTGTCATCAGAGAGCACTTAGACAGAAAAGAACAACCTTAACTTCAGAAGCTCATGAGTAGTGAAAGGATTAAGATTTTTTAATAGAAGTACCGTAATTTACAAATCTGTTTAAACTTTCTGGAGCCAGTTGATATATATATAAAAAAAAGTTTTTTCCTGGATAACCCCTTTAACCTCTTCTCCACCAGAGATAGTATAATTACCATGAAATATATATATTTTTTGTAGTCTAACCCTGTGAATTTCATATACTCCAACACATAATATATCACAAGCGGCTGAGTTTTTAAAAGTCAAGTTGGATCCTTGATCTATTTTGCTCAATTTTTTATTCTGTTTTTATGTAGGTTATATCTGGTCAGATGCATTAGAAAAAAGACTCTGAGAGAAGAAATATAGAGGGGATATATAGTGAAAACAATATAATATATGTGTTTTATTTGTGTTGTGACATTATATTTCTGTAGCACTGTATAATATGTGGTTTAGTCACTTACTACAGTGGTCCCTCAAGTTACAATATTAATTGGTTCCAGGACGACCATTGTATGTTGAGACCAAAACACGTAATTGGTTCTGAAGCCACCAAAATGTCATCCAAAAATAGGAAAAGGTGAGGATTAAACTAAAATAAGTAGATAACTAATAAAGATGAAGCAAATCCTTACATATAAAAGTAGGAAAGATCTGCTGGGAGCTGTAATCACTGTCTGTCAGTGTTTCCCAAGCAGGGAGCCTCCAGCTGTTGCAAAACTACAACTCCCAGCATGCCCGGACAGCCAAAGGCTGTCCGGGCATGCTGGGAGTTGTAGTTTTGCAACAGCTGGGGGCACCCTGCTTGGGAAACACTGGTCTATGTAGAGGACAGGAGCTTCTTCGGGGTCCTGTACAGTACACAGTGTCCTAAAAAAGTAACATGGAGCCTCCATCACCTGGTGTCCAAAGGAGCAGGTAACCCTGGCACTGGTAAAAAGTACAGAACATGTAATACCTCCCTGTACTGTAGGGGGCGCTACCAGACAGGAATTCAGTGCATACACTTCAGTAATACAGGGATTTTACCAGTGAATGCCCATTCTGATTTGGTCAGTTCTTCTGGCCATTGACAGGTTTCACAGATCTGGACTGTCCGTATCATTGTATGTTGCGTCTGGTTTCAACTTACAATCGTCCAGAAAAGATCATTGTATGTTGAAACTATTGTATGTTGAGGCCATTGTAAGTTGAGGGATCACTGTATTTACGTAATCAGAAAGGGTTTTTCTGTCTGGATTATTAGCATTTTTTGGCCAGTGCCCTGAATAATCTTGATGTACAGTACATTCAGTATGTAAAGTACATTTTGTTACGGTTATTCCTTTATAACTTAATGTAAGTAAGTTACCATTGTGATATCCCCTTATGGCAAAGCTCTTTTGAATAGAATATATGCTGTTTGTTAATTCTAGGCTGGTGGTTTGTCAGTAACGCAGATGAGCAAGGATGGGTACCGGCAACTTGTTTAGAGGCTCAAGATGGCGGACAGGAGGACTTTCCAGTTCACCCGGAAGAAGGTAAGAAGTATAAAATGCCTCTTTTACTATTCCATCAATTCATCCTAACACCCACCACAGGATCATAATGTGCCAATGCATGGTTCCATTTCATGCCATAGATTTACTTTTTTAATTCCTTTTCCAGATAAAAGGAAAAAGCTGAGGATATCTGTCAACTAAAAACTGTTCTCTCTCTCCAGCACAGCTTTTTATGTGTATATATCGATGTCTGTGTCATGTGCCGTCTAAACATGTCTCATTAGTCTGTGTATTACTAATGTGTGTACTGTATGTGTGCGTTGTATTTCAGGAGCAAAAATAAGTTCACCTTTTTTACAACCGGAAGTGGTGCTAATGTTCTACAATGACAGCCTGTTTAGATTCCTAAGAGTACCCAGTTATTAAAAGGGATATTTGGAAAAACCTGACCGCTCCTTATTTCTTGTTTTGTCACTTCCTGCTTCCCAACATGCTCCCAGCCCCCTGGAGATACTGGTCCTTGCCTAGGCACGTCGGCCGCCGAAGGACACTTGGGGACTTGTACACCAGTGGATGGGGTCCAGGTGCAGAGAGGCTTGTTTTATTGTCTGTGATTGCTATCTATGTCTGCTTCTGTTGCATGAGATCCTACCACTGGTGTCTGCATGTCTTGCACGTACATATTTTGCTTCAAAGGGAAATATTAATATGCATGCCAAAGGCATGTTCCTTACAGTAAAGATGATGCGAAGTAAGAACCTCAGGTCAGTCCTCTATCCAGAATATACATGTAAACTATATGGAATTTATAGTTAACAAGATTAGGAACGCTTTTTCCCATATACTCTGATAACTAGGAAGGCCAGAGCTATTTGTTGTTTATACACTATTTTTATGATACTTGCAATGGTTTTACATTTTTACATAATTTATAAACAAATATGTCCCTTTATGGATTCGTTATTCCCTCTCCCATTGAGATTTCCCATTTCACCTTCAATTATTGGTTGGGTAATGATCACACCACAAGACTGACAGAAGACAATATGGGGGAGATTTATCAAAACCTGTTGCCCATAGCAACCAATCAGATTGCTTCTTTCATTATTAAAAAGGCCTCTTCAAAATGAAAGGAGCGATCTGATTGGTTGCTATGGGCAACTCAGCAACTTTTCCACTGGACATGTTTTGATAAATCTCCCCTGTGTATTGAAAGCCCTGGCCTTATTCTTGTGTTAAAGAAGTGTAAATTCATCCTACTTTCCAATTTGTTTTTAAACAAGAATTCAGCAAGAATTGATGCTTTTTGTGAGAAATATAGCAAGCTCATACAAGACTGCCAAATACAGCAAGTAAAGTTAAAGAAAAGAGAATCCAGATGGTTTGGGGTCTTCTTTTAAATATATTCCTCTGCTTTTTTGTCTGAACAGAAGAGAAATACAGTGTTATCTATCCTTACACTGCAAGAGACCAAGATGAAATCACTCTGGATAAAGGCGTCATAGTAGAGGTCATTCAAAAGAATCTTGAGGGATGGTGGAAAATCAGGTATGTCTGTTAATATACTTTACATTGTTCATAGAATGTGCCGGCTATATATAAAGCTATACATCTCATTCAATATGTGTACGGTAATCCAAGAAATGGATTGCACCAATTGCATTATGGTTCTCATTCAGTCTGAGCTTTTATAGAGTACCTGTCATCAAGCCATGTTTTCACATTGTGTGAGCTCGGGCAGGAGAAAGTGGGTGTTCCCCAGCAGGCAAGAGTTGTGCCTCGCTATGCCCCGCTCACATTTCCTGAGTTTGATCTCCTGCCATGCTGGGAGGAGACCAAACTAACTGTTAGACTTGTGCATGGAACAGACCAGAGCCACCTAGTGGCCCTTTTATCAATCACATTAAATACATATAAAGGTTGGGAATTTTAACAGCAAGTAAATAGGAAAGTGTCTTATAATTATATAAGGAACAATATATTAAAAGTTTGGTTTCGTGACAGGTACTCTTTATCTGTTAGCATTCTTGGCTCAGACCCTAACTATTGATTGCATCCAGTTTAATCGTACCAACGTTGATGTTTATGGTAGTAACATAACTGAGAAAAAGGAGTTTTATTCACTCATACATCATGGCCCTTATTTACTGAGAGTGGAGTGTAGGTTTCTTTGTGGGTTTTAATTCCCTACAATTTATTTTCCACGGTATTTACTAAGGTTTCCCTACATTTTGCACTTTCCTTACACTTGGCTTTTTTTTACACATGTTCTGATCTGTGGGGTTTTCCTCAGCTCAAATCCACCACATTTTATGTGGAAACCTTAGTAAATATGTTGGGTTTTTGTGAAAATGTCAGGAACACGCCCCTTTTCTGAGACCACACCCCTTTTCCCGGCTGCCACGCCCCTTTTCCTGGTTTTCTTAGCAAAATGGAGAGGTTTTGCAAATTCTGGTGCAAATTCTGGTGCAAAATCTGGCGCAGACAGAATTTCTGGCGCAATGCGACAGAATCTGGCGCACAACCCGACGAAACATGTCGGGTTTGCAATAGTAAATGAGGGCCCATGTGTCTACTGGACTGCAACAAGAGTTGACATGGCTTCAACAGCAGCCCATGTGGGTAGCAGACTACAGTTCCCATAATGGATTGCTAACCTCTACTTCAGGCTTTTCACCCTCTGTATTTCCCCTCAATGCTGAGCCTCTCACATTAGTTTCTTAATTTCATCATCTGTTGTGTAACTTAATTATTATTTATCGATATATATATATATATATATATATATATATATATATATATATATATATAAAACTCAATGTATGTGTGTATGTTCAAGCATCACGTCCAAATGGCTGAAGATATTAACATGAAACTTGGCACACATGTTACTTATATGTCAACAACAAACATAGGATAGGTAATTTAACCCTTACTCACTCCTATTTGCCAGGGTCGGGGTTAAAGTCCCATACAAGTCTATGGGAAATATATGTTACTGCATAACTTCCAAACGGCTGGAGATATTTCGGTAATACTTGGTCACATGTTACTTATATATCCACTTAAAATATGGGATAGTTAATTTAACCCTCAACTACCCCCATTTGTGAGGGTCGGGGTTTTTGCTTAAAATCCCATGCAAATCAATGGGAAATGTATGTTCCCACATAACTTCTGTACGGCTGGAGATATTTCAATAATACCTGGTACACACATTACTTATATGTCAAATAAAAAGATGATAGGAGGGATAGGAGGTCGGGGGGGATAGGAGGACGGGGGGATAGGAGGTCGGATAGGAGGTTGAGATATGAGGACGGAATATGACAACAATATATGGGGATGGTCAAAAGCTTCCTCCTCAACAAGGGTGAGGAAGGAAAAATCGGGCAACGCCGGGTACTCAGCTAGGATATATATATATATATATATATATATATATATATATATAAACAAACAACAAAAAACGTGGTTTCAAATGGCTGGAAGTGCTCAACCCCAAATGCGGTTGTGCATTTATACTGGGGGAGCAGATCCTGCCCTTGTAGTCCGTTGCTAGGGGCGATCCCCAGCATAAAAATGCATACAATGGAGGATGCCTGCAGCGGACTACAAGTGCCACAATAGAATCCTACACCAGATAAACGGTGTGGATATGTAACAATTAGAATACAATACAAGAATATGGATGCACTACTGTGGTAGATGTAAACAATACATTGGCTATCCCTCAACACTGATGTTAAAATTGAGACATTCGCCAGTGTATCCTTATATGAAGGACACACCAGAGCCCGCACACCAACGCCAAGGTTTCTCATTTTGGTGCGAGACCTAACGCTAATCCTACCTGTGCTTGATAAACAGAACAGGGGCCAGTGGGCAATTACGGCAGCATTCGGCTGGCTCACAACCTCCTTCCAGATACCCTCCAGTGTTACTACGCACACATGCAATGGGAGGAGGGAGGCAAGCTGCAAGCCCCACCTGAGTTGGCTATTATGGGTGCCTGGCCTCACAGGTGCTTCCTTAATGCTGCCTGGTAGATATTCAAGGCGCATTAATGTTGGAGTTTACACACCTCCAAATTTAAAATTTAAACAAACAACAAAAAACGTGGTTTCAAATGGCTGGAAGTGCTCAACCCCAAATGCGGTTGTGCATTTATACTGGGGGAGCAGATCCTGCCCTTGTAGTCCGTTGCTAGGGGCGATCCCCAGCATAAAAATGCATACAATGGAGGATGCCTGCAGCGGACTACAAGTGCCACAATAGAATCCTACACCAGATAAACGGTGTGGATATGTAACAATTAGAATACAATACAAGAATATGGATGCACTACTGTGGTAGATGTAAACAATACATTGGCTATCCCTCAACACTGATGTTAAAATTGAGACATTCGCCAGTGTATCCTTATATGAAGGACACACCAGAGCCCGCACACCAACGCCAAGGTTTCTCATTTTGGTGCGAGACCTAACGCTAATCCTACCTGTGCTTGATAAACAGAACAGGGGCCAGTGGGCAATTACGGCAGCATTGGAGGGTATCTGGAAGGAGGTTGTGAGCCAGCCGAATGCTGCCGTAATTGCCCACTTTGTGCCGTACCTGTCAGTATGTCAAACAGACGACTCAGTTCGAGAGCTCGGATGGCACCAAAAGGTACTCTATCAACAATTACATAAACTGTAATTACAGTAATGTAATTTATATGATAGAGTGCACAGAGTGCAATTTAAAGTATGTGGGATACACAACAAGAAAATTGAAAATAAGAGCACTGGAACATCTGAATGACAGTACTATGACAGCAGTAAGACAGAGATCTGCTGCATCTGCACACTTTCACCTTGCACATGCCGGTAAATTAAACACCTTTCGTATTTTTGCCATTGAACATGTTAAAATGGGCACGAGAGGGGGTTGCATTAGGAAAAAATTGGCAGATCGTGAAGCATATTGGCAGTTCACATTGGGGACTCGTTCTCCGACGGGTTTAAATGTCCGTCAAGAACTGCTATTTCACTACTAATAAGCATTTATACCTATTTTTTGAACCCCCTTCCGTGACATTTAATTCCTATGTTTTTATGAACAATCAAGCTACATTATTGCATGTATGTTTCATTTTCTGGTTTTATTAAACATATTTTAACTTTGTTTGTTCTTACTAATGTGAACTATGTCACACGTCTCCAGAGAGAGGTGGGGTTATGGGATTTCTTTCCCTTCCCTCCCACAAGCAAAAGGTATTTAAACCTCACCTGGTAGTACCTGTGACATCACTGACAAAGAGCGCATGCGCTCGAAACGCGTCTGAGTTCAGGCTGATTTTACCTGTGTGCTGTGTTCCTAATAAAGCTGCTTGGAAATAGTGCTGGATCATCTGCCTTTCATTTTTCGTTGCTGGTGTTGGCTGGACACCGATCCGGGCACATTAAAGGGGATTGGAGAGCTGGTATTTCCATGTGGCCTAGGATTAGCGTTAGGTCTCGCACCAAAATGAGAAACCTTGGCGTTGGTGTGCGGGCTCTGGTGTGTCCTTCATATAAGGATACACTGGCGAATGTCTCAATTTTAACATCAGTGTTGAGGGATAGCCAATGTATTGTTTACATCTACCACAGTAGTGCATCCATATTCTTGTATTGTATTCTAATTGTTACATATCCACACCGTTTATCTGGTGTAGGATTCTATTGTGGCACTTGTAGTCCGCTGCAGGCATCCTCCATTGTATGCATTTTTATGCTGGGGATCGCCCCTAGCAACGGACTACAAGGGCAGGATCTGCTCCCCCAGTATAAATGCACAACCGCATTTGGGGTTGAGCACTTCCAGCCATTTGAAACCACGTTTTTTGTTGTTTGTTTAAATTTTAAATTTGGAGGTGTGTAAACTCCAACATTAATGCGCCTTGAATATCTACCAGGCAGCATTAAGGAAGCACCTGTGAGGCCAGGCACCCATAATAGCCAACTCAGGTGGGGCTTGCAACTTGCCTCCCTCCTCCCATTGCATGTGTGCGTAGTAACACTGGAGGGTATCTGGAAGGAGGTTGTGAGCCAGCCGAATGCTGCCGTAATTGCCCACTGGCCCCTGTTCTGTTTATCAAGCACAGGTAGGATTAGCGTTAGGTCTCGCACCAAAATGAGAAACCTTGGCGTTGGTGTGCGGGCTCTGGTGTGTCCTTCATATAAGGATACACTGGCGAATGTCTCAATTTTAACATCAGTGTTGAGGGATAGCCAATGTATTGTTTACATCTACCACAGTAGTGCATCCATATTCTTGTATTGTATATATATATATGTATTTAAAACTCTTATGTGTGTATGTTCCAGCATCACGTCCAAACGGCTGAAGATATTAACATGAAACTTGGCCCACATGTTACTTATATGTCAACAACAAGCATAGGATAGGTGATTTAACCCTTAATCACCCCTATTTGCCAGGGTCAGGGTTTTTGTTTAAAGTCCCATACAAGTCTATGGGAAATATATGTTACTGCATAACTTCCAAACGGCTGGAGATATTTCCATAATACTTGGTCACATGTTACTTATATGTCCACTTAAAATATAGTGTAGTTAATTTAGCCCTTAACTACCCCCATATGGGAGGGTCAGGGTTTTTGTTTAAATGCCCATGCAAATCAATGGGAAATGTATGTCCCCACATAACTTCCGTACGGCTGGAGATATTTCAATAATACCTGGTACACACATTACTTATGTCAAATAAAAAGATATGATAGTTAAATAAACCCTTGTCTACAGCCTTACATAAAAGATGGGTTTTTGTTTCAAGTCCCATGCAAGTATATGGCACTTCCAGTATCTCACTCCACAAGCTCCGATCTGCATCTCCTGGTGAATGTTTCAATCCGGCTTGCAAGCCACACCACATCTCACAAAGAGAGGAGGTTGAGATATGAGGTCGGGATATAAGCTCAAGATAGGAGGATGGGATATGAGATCAAGAAAGGAGGACGGGACAGGAGGACAGGATATGGGGACGGGATATGGCAACAATATATGGGGATGGGATATGAAATCAAAAGCTTCCTCCTTTATTGATTTTCCTCCCCAACAAGGATGAGGAAGGAAAAACCGGGCAACGCCGGGTACTCAGTGTGTGTGTGTGTGTGTGTATATGTATATATATGTGTGTGTGTATATATATATATATATATATATATATATATATATATATATATATATATATATATATATAAATCTCAATGTGTTTATGTTCCAGCATCACGTCCAAACGGCTAAAGATATTACCATGAAACTTGGCACACATGTTAGTTATGTGTCAACAACAAACATAGGATAGGTAATTTAACTCTTACTCACCCCTATTTGCCAGGGTCGGGGTTTTTGTTTAAAGTCCCATACAAGTCTATGGAAAATATATGTTATTGCATAACTTTCAAACGGCTGGAGATATTTCCATAATACTTGGTCACATGTTACCTATATGTCCACTTAAAATATAGGATAGTTAATTTAAAGGACATCTGCAGCGTTACAAACACTTATCCCCTATCCTCAAGATAGGGGATAAGTGTTTGATCGCGTGGGGTCCGAACGCTGGGGCCCCCGGCGATCGTCTGTACGGGGCCGCGGCTCTCCTGTGCAGGTGGCGTGCCAGCCGCAGCATGACGTTGCGGCCGGCACGCCTCCTCCATACATCTCTATGGGAGAGGCAGCATTCGCACCTCCCGTCATCCGCCATAGAACTGTATGGGGACGGGGAGGAGACGGGGCGTCACCGTCGACCTCTAAGTCGACACTACGCGCCTTAGCGCTCACCATGAGCGCTTATTGCGGCGCCCCGTTAGGGAGATCGGGGGGGGGTGTCCCAGCGGTCGGACCCCCCGCGATCAAACACTTATCCCCTATCCTGTGGATAGGGGATAAGTGTAATGCCGCTACTGTTGTCCTTTAACCCTAAACTACCCCCATTCTTGAGGGTCAGGGTTTTTGTTTAACCTGTACGCCCTGAGTCCGCTCCCGATCTATAACGCGGGGCCACGGCCGGGACCCGTTGCTAATAGAGCGCGCTATTAACCCTTTAGATGCGGCGTTCAAAGTTGAACGCCGCGTCTAAAATGAAAGTGAAACCATGCCGGTTAGCTCAGGGAGCTGTTCGGGATAGCCGCTGTGAAATCGCGGCATCCCGAACAGCTTACAGGACAGGTGGAGGGTCCCTACCTGCCTCCTCGCTGTCAGATCGCCGATCCAGGCATGAGCAGTCAAGCAACAGAATCATCGATCACTGGTTTCCTATGAGAAACCAGTGATCAATGGAATAGATCAGTGTGTGCAGTGTTATAGGTCCCTATGGGAGCTATAACACTGCAAAAAAAAGTGAAAAAAAAAAAGTGAATAAAGATCATTTAACCCCTCCCCTATTAAAAGTTTGAATCACCCCCCTTTTCCCATAAAAAAAAACCCAGTGTAAATAAAAATAAACATATGTGGTATCACCGCGTGTGGAAATGTCCGAATTATAAAAATATATCATCAATTAAACCGCACGGTCAATGGCGTGCGCGCAAAAAAATTCCTAAGTCCAAAATAGTGCATTTTTGGTCACTGTTTATATCATGTAAAAATGATCAATAAGTCCTATCAATGCAAAAATGGTACCGCTAAAAACTTCAGGTCACGGCGCAAAAAATTTGCCCTCATACCGCCCCATATGCGGAAAAATAAAAAAGTTATAGGGGTCAGAAGATGACCATTTTAAACTTATAAATTTTCCTGCATGTAGTTTTGATTTCTTCCAGAAGTACGACAAAATCAAACCTACATAAGTAGGGTATCATTTTAACCGTATGGACCTACAGAATAAAAAGATGGTGTCATTTTTACCGAAAAATGTACTGTGCAGAAACGGAAGCCCCCAAAAGTTACAAAATGGCGGGGTTTTTTAAAAATTTTTGTCTCACATTGATTTTTTTTCCCGTTTCGCCGTCGATTTTTGGGTAAAATGACTGACGTCATTACAAAGTAGAATTGGTGGCGCAAAAAATAAGCCATCATATGGATTTTTAGGTGAAAGATTGAAAGAGTTATGATTTTTTAAAGGTAAGGAGGAAAAAACGAAAATGCAAAAACGGAAAACCCCCGGGTCCTTAAGGGGTTAAAGTCCCATGCAAATTAATGGGAAATGTATATGTGGTACGCATTTTACTTATATGTCAAATAAAAAGATATGAGGTCAAAATAGGAGGTTGGGATATGAAGTCGAGATAGGAGGTCAGGATATGAGGATGAGATATGAGGTCAATATAGGAGGTCGTGATAGGAGGACGGAATATGAGGTAGAGATATGAGGACGGGATAGGAGGTCAGGATATGAGGTCGAGATATGATGACTGGATATGAGGTTGAGATATGAGGGCGGGATATGGGGTTGGCATATGGCAACAATATATGAGGTCGGGATATGAGGTTGAGATATGAGGGCGGGATATGGGGTTGGCATATGGCAACAATATATGAGGTCGGGATATGAGGTTTAGATATGGCAACAATATATGAGGATGGGATATGAGATTGAGATATGAGGATGGGATATGGGGTTGGCATATGGCAACAATATATGAGGATGGGATATGAAGTCAAAAGCTTCCTCCTTTGTTGATTTTCCTCCCCAATAAGGATTAGGAAGGAAAAAAACGGGCAACGCCGGGTACTTACCTAGTATGAATATAATACAGCATACTTTAACTATAAGTCATCTTTTTTATACCCTTTAGGGTACAGTATTCTGTGCAGATTTGATGCGCAGGATTTCAAGCTGTGTTCAGTTTACATTAAAATCTGCAGCAGAAAATCCTGCGCATCAAATCTGCACTTCTTATCTGCACAGAATACTGTACGTGTGAATAGACCATTAAGGGTACATTTACACGTACAGGATCTGCTGCATGTTTTTGCTGCATATTTTGTGCAGCTGATTGTGCTACCCATTAACTTCAATGGGCAGCAAAATCAGCTGCAGAAAATGTGTAGCAAAAATATGCAGCAGATACTGTACGTGTGAATGTACCCTAAGACATCATTGTCCTGGTTATGCTATCCCTTTTAGTATCAAGATAGATATGTTTGAACTGGCTTCCATGTCACCTTTCATGTGCTCTTAGAGGTTTTAGGTACTGATAGGCTCTCAATCTGCCTTTACCAAGCCTATGTATTTGCACATGATAGCAGGAACAGAAAATTGATTTGCTGTATATAAGTTGCAATTTATGATTGTTGTAGTGGTTTAATTTGAAAGACCTGCTTTCTCTGACATGCCTGCTTGTGGAACTACAAGTTTGGTGTGCCTGTTCTGGGCAGCTGCTTTCTCAATCCTTCCTGTCTATTGGTACTGGTAATTTATGGACCTGTGTCGGCTCCTATGTGTCACTGCCAAAATTATGAGCTAAAGTTTCTGGGGTAAATGCCACCCAGAAGTCTCACTTTGCTTAAATAGTAACCAGCTCTGATCAAATGCCTATAAGAAGATGGTTTGCAAGAAGCCAAGAAATTATAGTAACAACTTTTTACATATGAGTATAAATAAACTGTGCCAGATCTCTCCATTGGAAGGGTAAATATACCTAATCCTTGGTTCACCTGAAAGTTAATGGTCTCAACAAGTGCCTGGCAACAGCATATCTTCCTTTTGTTATCAAATAAACATGTATGCTTGACCGATTGGAGCATGCATGTTTTCTGAGGAAACAGGAGAGGTCCCGTTTCATGATGTGGAGCAATGTGTCATTGCAATAACAGTCACAACTATATTTTATTTTGTAAACTATGTGTCTACAGAGCTAAAATTAAGCTTTTCATATTAAAACTTTTCACAAAGGATTGACAATATGCTGACTTATGTTAGTCACGTTTTTTTAAAATTGGTTTAACATAGAAGCATCACCAAAAACACTGTCTTGTCTTGGTACAGATACAAAGGTGCAGAGGGCTGGGCCCCAGCATCCTATCTAAAGAAAATCAGTGGAGATTTACTCTCTCAAAAGCTAGCCTCGGGATCCAGCGCCAATTCCAGTGCTCTAGATTTGGATGGAATCTCCAGGCAGCAGAACTACGCTGGTCGGGATAAGGAAGCTGTCGGTCGCCAATTTCCAATCGCAGATTTCAAACGAAGTAAGAATCTTTATTTTGACTTATGTCTATATATTTTTTTCTAAAAATTGCTGTCTGCTCTGAAAATCATGCAAGAATTGTCATCATTTAAAGAAAAACTGTCAGCAGTGTTAGCTGCACTGACCTGTTGTGTAGTGCGGGTGATACCAATGAAAACCATACTTACCTGATCCAGTTCAGTGGTCCCATTGTCCCACTATCTTCCTCCGCTTCTTTCATTCCAGAGCCGACTTGAGGCACGGGCAGAGCTCCCTGACATCAAGAAGGTCCGCCTGTGCCCCAAGCCGTCTCTGGAACGGAAGATACGGAGAGAAGATAGCAAGACAATGGGACCACATAACAGGATCAGGTAAGTATGGCTGTCATCAGTGTCACCCACACTACACACCTGTACCAACAGGTTACTGTGGGTAACACTAATGACAGTTTCCCCTTTAACCCCTTAAGGACGCAGGACGTAAATGTACGTCCTGGTGAGGTGGTACTTAACGCACCAGGACGTACATTTACGTCCTGTGCATAACCGCGGGCATCGGAGCGATGCCCGTGTCATGCGCGGCTGATCCCGGCTGCTGATCGCAGCCAGGGACCCGCCGGCAATGGCCGACGCCCGCGAGATCAATACAGATCAATACAGATCCCGGCATCTGCGGCAGTGCACCATTTGAATGAATGATCGGATCGACCGCAGCGTTGCTGCGGGGATCCGATCATTCATAACGCCACACGGAGGTCCCCTCTCCTTCCTCCGTCCGGCTCCCGGCGTCTCCTGCTCTGGTCTGAGATGGAGCAGACCAGAGCAGAAGATGACCGAAAACACTGATCTGTTCTATGTCCTATACATAGAAAAGATCAGTATTAGCAATCATGGTATTGCTATGAATAGTCCCCTATGGGGACTATTCAAGTGTAAAAAAAAAAATGTAAAAGTAAAAGTTAAAAAAAAGTGAAAAATCCCCTCCCCCAATAAAAAAGTAGAACGTCCGTTTTTTTTTCCTATTTTACCCCCAAAAAGCGTAAAAATTTTTTTTATAGACATATTTGGTATCGCCGCGTGCGTAAATGTCCGAACTATTAAAATAAAATGTTAATGATCCCGTATAGTGAACGGCGTGAACGAAAAAAAAAAAGTCCAAAATTCCTACTTTTTTTATACATTTTATTTAAAAAAAATTATAAAAAATGTATTAAAAGTTTTTTATATGCAAATGTGGTATCAAAAAAAAGTACAGATCATGGCGCAAAAAATTTGCCCCCATACCGCCGCTTATACGGAAAAATAAAAAAGTTAGAGGTCATCAAAATAAAGGGATTATAAACGTACTAATTTGGTTAAAAAGTTTGTGATTTCTTTTAAGCGCAACAATAATATAAAAGTATGTAATAATGGGTATCATTTTAATCGTATTGACCCTCAGAATAAAGAACACACGTCATTTTTACCATAAATTGTACAGTGTGAAAACGAAACCTTCCAAAATTAGCAAAATTGCGTTTTTCGTTTTAATTTCCCCACAAAAATAGTGTTTTTTGGTTGCGCCATACATTTTATGATATAATGAGTGATGTCATTACAAAGGACAACTGGTCGCGCAAAAAACAAGCCCTCATACTAGTCTGTGGATGAAAATATAAAAGTTATGATTTTTAGAAGGCGAGGAGGAAAAAATGAAAACGTTAAAATTTAATTGTCTGAGTCCTTAAGGCCAAAATGGGCTTAGTCCTTAAGGGGTTAAAGGATATCTTCACCTTTTTGGACTACTAAGCCTGAAAATATTAAAGCCTATGTACACCTTTGAAAAACATTGTTTTGTATTTTTTCTTTGTACTTGCAAATATTTTCTTCATAGGTCTTTATTGAAAATTGTACTCTCTTTTGCTTGTATACCCTCTGCTGCTTGCTGTGTGTGCTTTATATTCTCCATACACTTTTGTCTGCTCTCCTCCCTCAATAGCTTGTAAAAGCTGTCCTCCAGGGTTTTCTTTACCCCATCTACTCTTTGAGCTGGAGTGTAACTAACTCCTGTTGCTATTTCTAAGAAAGTTGCTTCATTTTGCATTTAGAAAACAAGTGCACAATTCAAAAAATCAGTGCAAAGGTGCCCATAGCCTTCAAAGGAAAACTTGGTTTTTATTACATGTAACATCTGTACAGGTCCTTAAAGTCTGTGTTGCCAGGTGGCATCAATATTTTAACAGTTTTCGGCTGTCCGGGCATGCTGGGAGTTGTAGTTTTGCAACAGCTGGAGGCACCCTGGTTGGGAAATCCTGTTCTAGCTGTTAGAGTATAAAGAAAAATAGTATAGCAAAACACTAGTTATAGCAATCAGTCCCTCCCTGCGGCACTCCTGAAGCATACTGCAGGTCCTGGATATGAGCACATCTGTCTTTGTTATCACAGCATACCATTGCAACAGGTACCTATTGTCGGTCATTTTATATGCATCAGGAAGTTGTCCCATTTAAAGGAGTACTGCAGCCTAATACAACTTATCCCCTGGATAGGGTATAAGTATCTAATTGCGGGGGCTCCGAGCGCTGGGCCCCCGGCTCTGCCACAGCTCTCCCCATGCAGGAGGCATGACATGCCCCTTCAATCTATCTCTATGGGAAAGGTGGAGATGCAGCATTCCTGCATCCCCCCCTCTCCCATAGAGCTGAATGGAGGGGGCATGTCTGTTGACCTCTTAGTGAGGTCAACGACATGAGCATAAGCCGCGCCGAGCCACGGCAATGTCAGGTCCCTGTGCGGGTGATTGCCGGGATCCCATCAGTCAGGCCCCCTGCTATCAGACACTTATCACTTATCCTGCGGATAGGGGTAAGTTGTCTATGGCTGCATTGCCCCTTTAAGGTTATCTAGAATTCCAAATGTTCTAATTCAGTGCAAAAAAAATCATGAACGTTTAGGTTTACACTGGTCAGTAAATCTCCTCTGTAACTACTCTAATGTCTAGAGTAATTTAAGTTAAATAAACTGATGCATTTTTTTGGAATTATCAGATGTTATTTCTTCACTCATCTGTTGTTTTTTAAAGAAATGTATAAAGCATATACAGTACTGTACTTTAAAACCCAGGGCTGGAACGTAGGAAGTATAATGCATTGTTGTGACTCCATCTATTTAAAATGATATCTGCTTGTCTCTTAATATGTATATTATAAAATTTGCTTTCTCTTCGTCTAGAATCTCCCATAATGAGACAGAGACCACCACCTCGCCGGGACCTTACCATTGTACGTTTTTGTTTGCAAAATCAACAATATTTTCTTCACATTGTCATTTTATATATATTTGTTTTAATCCTGCCATCAGATTTTACCATATATATTACGTGGCAAAGCATTATATGTGTTAAAATCTGTTTCTTTACCATGCCCATGAAACGTTCCTGCTGTCAGCAATGGTCAAGATATGAAGTTTGAAAGGTGTCCCCCCCCAGCCAGTAAGTAATTCCCAGGACAGGAGCCATCCTCTGTTAGTCCCATCTGCTCAGGCTGTAATCAGGCCCCCCCTCGGCATGATTGACAGCCTGGGCACAGCCTGCATCACCGCTCTGCTCTGTCTGCTTATCACTCAGCGTGATTGACAGCCCACAGACTGGCTTCCCCCTGAGAACTCCATACGGGCCAGCTTTCAGCAGCTCTAGTCTCCACTCAGCTCTCCTCTTTAAGATTTCAGATCTGAGAAAAGTACTAGTGTGGCTCACATTATTATAATATATATATATATATATATATATATATATATATATATATATATATATTCACATATGTTTTAGCCCAAATACTCCTTATCTCCCAGGATGTATGTATTATGTATTTCGGGTTTACTGTATATTTGTTGGTATATTAACAAAATTGTATTTATCTTGCCAATTGTTTCTAATTTTTAATAGTGTTATTGAATAGGGTCTGTACATTTTCTAAAATTCTTTTTTTTCATCTCATGTAAACACTCTGTAATACAATATGTGCTTTGTTTTAAAGGGAATTTGCCAATATACAGTAACTAGAGATGAGCGAATTTACAGTAAATTCGATTCTTCACAAACTTCTCGGCTCGGCAGTTGATGACTTATCCTGCATAAATTAGTTCAGCTTTCAGGTGCTCCGGTGGGCTGGAAAAGGTGGATATATTCCTAGGAAAGAGTCTCCTAGGACTGTATCCACCTTTTCCAGCCCACGGGAGCACCTGAAAGCTGAACTAATTTATGCAGGATAAGTCATCAACTGCCGAGCCGAGAAGTTCGTGACAAATCGAATTTACTGTAAATTCGCTCATCTCTAACAGTAACGTAACACTTACGTGACGAGTACACTCCTCACATTTTGGTAAATATTTTTTTTCCTTTCATGTGACAATACTGACAGCCTGAATTAAGTGGTTACTGTTTTGTCCCCTCAAAAAAACTCAACAAACAGCCATTAATGTCTAAACCTTGGCAACAGTACACCCCTGAGTGGAAATGTCCAAATTGGGTCCATAGTGTCAATATTTTGTGTAACTGCCATTATTTTTCAATACTGGCTAAAGCCTCTTGGGCATGGAGTTCACTAGAGCTTTACAAGTTGCCACTGGAGTCTTCTTTTGCTGCTCCATGATGGCATTATGGAGCTAGTGGATGTTAGAGACAATAGGGTTTAGGTCTGAAGACATACATGGCCAGTCCATCACCTTTGCACTCGGCTTCTTTAGCAAGGTAGTGTTTGTCGTGAAGGTATACTGTGGAATACTGCCCTGCGGCTCATTCTCTGAAGGGAGGGGATTATGCTCTGCTTCAGTATGTCACAGTACATGTTGGCATTCATGGTTTCTCAGCAAACGGTCTTTGGTTGACTATGGCAAGGCCTGTTCTGGGTGGAACCTGTCCTGTGAAACCGCTGTATGGTCCTGCCTATCATGCTGCACCTCCGTTTCAGGGTTTTGGCAATATTCTTATAGCCTAGACCATCTTTATGTAGAGTAACTATTCTTTTTTCAGATCTTCAGATAGTTCTTTGCCTTGAGCTGCCATGTTGACTGCCAGTGACCAGTATTAGAGAGTGTGAGAGTGATAACACCAAATTTAAGACGCCTGCTCCCCATTCACATCTGAGACATTGTACCACTATCAAGTCGCATGACACCGGGAGTAATGTGGCTAATTGGGCACAGTGTGGACATTTCTCCTTATGGGTATACTCAATTTTGTTGCCAATGTTTGGACATTAAAGGGGTACTCCACTGGAAAAAAAAATTTTTAATCAACTGGTGCCAGAAAGTTAAACAGATTTGTAAATTACTTCTATTTAAAAATCTTAATCCTTTCAGTACTTCAGCTGCTTTATGTTCCAGAGTAAGTTATTTTCTTTCTAAATTTCCTTTCTGTCTGACCACAGTGCTCTCTGTTGACACCTCTGTCCATGTCAGGAACTGTCCAGAGTAGGAGCAAATCCCTATAGCAAACCTATCCATCTCCAAACTGTTTCTAAAATGGACAGAGGTGTCAGCAGAGAGCACTGTGGTCAGACAGAAAGAAAATTCAAAAAGAAAAGAACTTCCTGTGGAGCATACAGCAGCTGATAAGTACTGGAAGGGTTAACATTTTTAAATAGAAGTAATTGACAAATCTTTCTGGCACCAGTTGATTAAATTAAATGTTTTCCAAGAGAGTACCCCTTTAATGGCTGTGTGTTGTTGTTTTGAGGGGACACAACATTGAGCACTGGTATACGGGTACTCGATACTTTACCGTGTAGCTGTGTCATCATTTCTTTAGTATTCAGTAAAAAGATTTACAAAAGTGTGACACGACCGTTGTCCCCCATCCCGCTTTTCTCCCATCACTGCCTCTTAAATGGACTATACTACTAATGGATGCAAACTGATTTAGTGGCATCCTTTTGCATCTGTTAGTATGAAAAGTCAGCTGCCTACAGACTCCCGCAGCCGGATTACTACTACTCCCATAATGGAACAGACTTGTTTCCATGATGGGAGTAGTAGTTCCCGGCTGCAAGAGTCTGCCGGTGGCTGGGGAGGCTATATTAGTGTTTGTACTACTACCCCCATCGTGGAACAGAGTCTGTTCCATGTTGGGGGTAATAGTACAGGGGCTGAGGGATTGGTCCTCCGGAAATCTTGAATGGCTAGCACCGAAAAGCCATTCAGGGCCCCAGGCAGGGTTTTTAAACTTCTAGTGTTCAGTTCACTATATAATGATATTCCCCCGACTTTAATGAAATCATTTAATTCCCTCATGTACATATGTGATCAATTATTCCCTTGCTGCCCAGTCTTGTCCTTTCCCCCGCTGTGCGCTGTCATTCGACATGTCCATGCTGCTGCCCTGGTCCAAGCGCAATCAGAGCGCACAGCAGGGACATGTCATTTCTGTACCCGACCTCTCCCCTGCTTAATAACTGAAGTGAAGTGAGACCCAGTAGGATCAATCCCTCAGCCCCTGTACTACTACCCCCAACATGGAACAGACTCTGTACCATGATGAGGGTAGTAGTACAAACACTAATTTAGTCTCCCCAGCCGCTGGCTGACTCCTGCAGCCGAGGAACTACTACTCCCATCATGGAAACAAGTCCGTTCCATGATGGGAGTAGTAGTAGTAGACCCTCAGCACTGCAGGAGTCTGCTGATGTCACCTCTTCTGAGCATGTTCAGAAGTAATAATGGTTCAAAAACGGATATTATAAACTGCATGCAAACAGATGACATTAAAGGGTCATCCGTTTGCCATAGACTTCAATGTTTCAATTCATAATATCTGTTTCTATTCCTTTATTTTTGACGGCAGAAAAAATATTGCATGCACCGTCTTTTCCCCCGTCAAAAAAAACGGAACAGCAATCAAACAGATGATAAAGGATTGTAAAAAAAATTCCAATTGACAGCAATGGGATTATTTTACAGCCGTTTTCAACCCATTTGAAAAATTATCAAACGGATTGATAACGGGCATTTATTAACCCGGGCAGACAGTAATGTGAACGAGCCCTAAGATACTGTATTTATGCTGCCCAAACCATAGAAAGCATCAAGCCTGGACAAGTTCACTCACCACTGAGGCTATGTTTCCACTTGTTTTTTTTTTCTGGCAGTTTTTGGAATACCACCAGTACAGTTTTTGAGCCATAGCCAGAAATGTATTCAGGAATAGGACATATAAAGGAAGGACTTACACTTCTCCTCCCTTATGGATCCACTTCTGACTTTGGTTCAAAAACTGCAGTGGCAGATATCCAAAAACTGCCAGAAAAAAAAACCAAGTGGAAACTTAGCCTGACCCTGATATTTTACACTATAACACTGCAGCGTTTCAAAGAAAAACATTTTTGTGAGAAAATAAGACAAAATTATTTCTAAATGATTGCAGCATTTGTATCATAATTTATATTTACCAATTGTTTTTGTTTTATTCCGATGGGAACACAACAGCCAAGAGGACTAAATCTCCCTAAACCCCCCACTCCTCCCCATGTTGAAGAAGAGTATTACACTATTGCAGACTTCCAGACCACCATTCCTGATGGGATTAGCTTCCAGGCAGGGCTAAAAGTAGAGGTAAGCTATTATTTAACCTAGGTACTAACCCTACTAGATTCTTCCACTAGCTGTAAAGAAAACAGAAGGTTACATACTGGTCTCCAACCTGTGGCTCTGCGGCTTTCCAGGACAGAGGATGGAGACTCCTTATGTAACAGCAAATACAGCACACATCATGGGTTTTAACCCTATTCTACCATCCATGTGCATTTAAGGTAAAAAGTGCAGGAAGAAAAGTTCATGAAGCAAGCTCTACATGCAGTGCACTGTGTATAACAGCTGACAATATGGTAAAAAAGGCTGGAAGGGGAGAGAACTACAACAATGGCTGTTTAACCACTTAGATTCAGTGATCTATAGCAACTGTGGCATCCAAGTGTAGGGAAGGGGGATTTTTTCTTAATAAAAAATAATAATTATTATTATTATTAGTAATAGTAGTAATTAATAAGACATTACAAAAATTGGCATTTACATAATTCTACTGGCCTACAGAACAAAAATAACATTTTTACAAAGTAAAAAAAACCTCAAAATATTGTGCAATTTCAGATTTTTCAGTGTTTTAATATAACTTTATATTAAAGCACTGCAAAGTTGCCTTCAAATCAGAAGCTGAATGGAGGTGCCTACCTTACCCCCCAAAGTTTCTTACCTGTCTCCATGTGATCTGGAACTGTATGATGAAGAAGGGTGTGTTCAAGGCTGTATCCAAAGATGTGAACTTAGCCCGTTGGCTTTGTAGATAAACAGGGACAGAGGCTATCATTTACTTAGAGTGGAGTGTACTTTTCTTTATCGATTTCTTCCCTGACATTTTCCTTGGTTTTTACACTTTTACCTAAATTTGGCTTTTTACAACTGCTCTGAGTTGTTGGGTTTTCCAGGGTTTAAACCCACCACATTATTTTGTGGGAAAATTATTAATTTGTTAGAATTTTTCAAAACTGTCTGGGATATGCTCCTTTTTTTAGTGACCATTCCCCTTTCTCAGCAGCCACACCCCATGTTCTGGGTTTTCTGCGCAAAGTGGAGAGTTAATAGGGTTTTTTAGATTTTTGTGTTGGAAATTCTGGCACACGACACATGCAACACAAAAAGTCCTACAAAGGTCTCTCCATTGCCATATTAGGGTATAAATATTAAAATGTACTTTAGATATGAATATGCTTCATGACCACTATTACAGAGAACATGTGGTCATACTCCCCCAAAAATTTAGTTTTATATTACCTTGGGTTCATTGATACCAACAGTGCTTTTTTTTTTCTTTCTTGGTATGCACCCCTGTGCCAGAGATCTATGGATTTTACTATTTGGTTAACTATCTGTACTTTTCAGTGAATTGTCAGATGGGTAGCAAAATGTAAATCCTATGGTAAGGAGATGTGACTGTAAGGTTGAGGGGGCATGAATCACATTCAGTGGGGGTGTGATTTTAAAGTTTCTGTTTCTGTCTTAACTCAGACTTAATACACAATTTTCCAATAGAATTTCTGGCCATCTGATTATTCAGTTAAAGGAATTCTCCAACTGAAATCTTTTATGCCCCGCTGTGCCCGGGCTGTAAAACTATGCATAATAAACTTTCACTTACCTGCCTACGATCCCCCGTTGTTCCGATATTGCCGCCTGTGCTCCGGTCCCTGTCAGCTTCCTCTTCCTGCAGGTCGGTGACTTCACTCTGCGCTCAGCCTATCAGAGGCCGCGACAGGACATTGCTGCGGCCGCTGATAGCCTGAGAGCAGAGTGAAGTCACCGACCCGCAGGAAGTGGAAGGGACTGGGACCTGAGAACGGGACGGCCATATCGGAACAACGGGGGATCGTAGGCAGGTAAGTGAAAGTTTATTATGTATAGTTTTACAGCCCGGGCACAGCGGGGGTTAAAAGTTTTAGCTTAGAGAACTCCTTTAAAAATACAGATGGACAGCCAACTAGTAAATCCACTATATCTCAGACTGACCACATGTCCTCTCCAACTACCCCCTTCAATACTATCCCCTCCCTATTAACAATTTTTAGGACTAGATTACTTCACTTTCTGCCTTCCACGCATGTTGTTTTTAGGTTTATTTCATCTTTACATTTCTGGAACGTGACACAGAAGTACACGTCTTATTATTTTTAAAAGTGCCAACCCTTTATTTTATATTCTAAAAAAAATGGTTTTAAATTTGGATGTTGTCTAACTATTGTTTTATTGTTATAATTATTTATAGTTTTTGCATGAAAATATTGCTGTGTGTTTCCCATTAGGTAATAGAGAAAAACCACAGTGGCTGGTGGTACATTCAAATTGATGATAAGGAGGGCTGGGCCCCCGCTACCTTTATTGACAAGTATAAGAAGACAAGCAGTGCTTCAAGGCCTAACTTTTTAGCTCCTTTGCCCAATGAGATGGCCCAGCTGTGCTTGGCAAATGCTTCAGCAGAGAGTAGTTCTTCAGAAGAACCATCTGGGCCTTGTAGACCTCTGCCTGAGCCACCTCAGAATGGCACAGAATCTGTAGCAAAGTGGAAAAACAAAGAGCAAGGCTTCAAAAGTTCTCAACTGAATGGTAAAGAACAAATCTTCAATAGTGTATATGATGAAGCTGCTGATGATGAAGGGGAGGAGAAGCCAAGTTTACCTCCTAGAAGGGAGTCTATGTTGAAGACAGATGATATTTCTGAAAGACCAAGCATCCCACAGCTACGGGTTCCTCCTCCAAAACCATCACCTAGCTTGTTGGCTTCTAGTCCACAGAGACAGTTACCCCCAAAAGACATCAAGAAACCAGAAATAAAAAGTGATAAAGGCAAAATGTTTCAGCTGAAAAATGAAATGGGACTGGAATGTGGCCACAAAGTATCACCCAAAGAGCTGAAAAAGCCCATGCTTAAACCTGTCCCTAACAAACCGAAATCTGACCAGCCTACAGAGAAGACAGACTTGACAGCCCCAAACCCCTTTTTAAAGTCCAAACCACAAGTTAGACCAAAACCTATTGCTGCACCTAAAACTGAAATGAATACAGAAAATAAAGTTGATATTTCTAACTTGAGGAGTAGACTAAAGCCTGCGGCAAAGTCTCTAGAGAAAGCAAATGAGCAGGAGTCTTTTGATTCTCCTATGTATACCGCACCTTACCAGGGGGCTGCCGGCAGACCTCTTGACAAACCAGAATTGAGACCTCCGTATAAACAGGATGACGAAATACCTAGAGAGCCACCATCTAAAGCTTTGCCGGTGCCAATAAGGACTGTAGACAATGAATCAAAGCCTGGAAGAGATCCACCTCAGAGGCCTGTAGTGCCACCAAGAAGACCTCCTCCTCCGAAGAAATTGTCTATTGAAAACAATGATGGGAAAACAACACCGCAAAAGGAAAGTTCCGATTTAGTAGCTGCTCTCCTGTCTAACAAGCCAATATTGGTCCCACCAAAAGCAAAGCCATTCCTCCCCTCATCCAGCATGGATGATACCAAAGTAAGAAATAGCTTTGTGCCAAAGATACAGGCACCAAGGCAGGTAGAGAAGTCGGTTCCCAAGGATTGCTGTTATGTAGCCATTGCCGATTTTGATGGGGACGAAGAAACCGGTAGCTTTAAAGAAGGGACGGTATTTGAAGTTCAGGAGAAGAGCTCAAGTGGCTGGTGGTTCTGTAAGGTTATTAATGGAGGCCCCATGTGGGAGGGCTGGATACCTTCCAACTATCTTAGAAAGAAGCCGTAATAGTTGCATAGTTTACTCATTGCAATAGTCTCCGAATTTCAGGTCTATTTAATTAGTCCATTAATTTATAGTTTTTACATGAAACCTAATTTTTTTTATACATTCCATTTTTTATTCACTTTTTTTAAAGTATTAAGGGAAGATGAAAGCTGACTGGGCAGGCTCTGGGTGTAGGCATTTTCTGGAAATCATGGGGTAGATATGAGCAGAGAACAATTTAGAAATATGGTAGCGCTCAAGTTATGGAATATGTTTGGCTGTTCTGCTCAGTCTGTAAAGACAGTACAAACAAAGCTTGGATTATCATATCTTCTCCATATTTGGCCTTCTTGGTATATTATTCTCCTTGGCCAAATTTACATTTTTGCCACTGTTGACAGTGACATAATAAACTTGGCAGTAACACTAGTTTAAAACTTTGTTTTACATTTTTTGCATTCATAGCAATGTTAACATAAATAGTTCAACTTAATACCGGTATTTTAAACCTTCCTCCAAATTGGAACAAACAACTGGCTATTCATTCAATAGTCTGCGTGAAGTAGCGATACATTCCTGCACTGCTAACCCTTCCCCATTAAGTGTACTCTTAGTTTGCTTCCTTGCAATGCAGAAGGTTTTACAATTCTGTGACCTGTAGAGGGCAGCAATGGCTAAGATTTTAAAATGAACACAAACAGCACAGATTTAGACATCCATCATATCCGGGTTTACATTACCTAGCCCACTCCGGACTGGCATGAAGTTGTACGGCGGTGTAACCATATATTACATTTGCAGAGTGCCTCACCTGTGATATTGCCACTCTGTACCCTCTCCTGTTGCGCTGTGCCAGGTGATCAACTCGGTAATTACAGTTGGCTGTATGCCACTACCCAGAACATTACTGGTAGGATAATGGGAGAGTGGCAATATGTAATATAAGACATCCGGTCAGAATCAATATTGCCTGTTACCTCTGGAAAGGTTAAAGGAAAACTGTCATCCTGTTCACCCACACTAAACCCAATACACCGGGTAATAGTACAGGTGAACCTATGAAGATCAGCTTCGATCTTTGTTGATTTGTGCGCTGGAGGCGGGCCCACCAGCTGAATTTTATTAGTCATGGTCACGTGAGCGCTCAGTAGGCACAAGCACTCTGGTGACCAATGACCATGAATATTCAAATTCTCCCGGGCAGAAGGTACGTTTATTAGTCAAAGACCCGTCGGGTCTCCTTTTCACCCGCACTATTAGGGTGCATTCACACCACGTTTTTGGAATACAGCTCCCGTATATGTTTTCAATGTGAAAACCGTATGGAACCATATTGAAAGCCGTATGCATTGACTCTTCATTGAAAACTGTATGCCAAAAGATGCATCAGGTTGTGTCCGTTTTGCATCGTGTACGGTTTTGTCAGTTTTTTTCCCATACCCAAAACCGTAGCCTACCACGGTTTTTGGTCCGAGTGAAAAACCATATTAAAACGTGTATATATATATATATATATATATATATATATATATATATATATATATATATATATATATATATATATTTTTTAACATGGGAGTCAATGGGAACCGTACAGACCTGTATGTTCCACCATATGGTTTTTGACTTTACAGAGTTTTTTTTCTTGGAATTTCAAACAAACAAGTGAACGTTTATTCATAATGGATTGAAAAGTTAACAAATACGTTTTTTTTCTTAAAAAAAATAAAAAAATGAAACCGGACATCATTTTTTTTAACTGTATACAGGTTAAAATCTGTTCACACGTTTTTACACAGTTTAGTCCGGTTTTGAGGAATCAGTTTTTCAACAAAAACCTGATACGGGAACTGTATTGCAAAAACGTGATGTGAATGCACCCTAACCCACTGTATTGTTGGGTTTAGTGTGGGTGAACGTGATGACAGTTTTTCTTTAAGGGCCTCTCCTGAAATTTAAAGAGACTGAATGAAACAGTGACCGCTAATATCAGTCTAACAACCATGGCTAGTACCCAGGACTATGCAGCCCTAGTATTTTAACTAGCTGGAGCTCTATATGATGTAACGTAGATGCATTTATTTGTATCGGAAGGAAAAATGTATAATGTTAAGGATATATTTAAGGCTCATTATTGCCTGGATTGTTTCGTGACCAAGGGAGCAGTGCTCCGTGTCTGTTGCCGCTGCCTACTACCCACCCTAGATCAGTGATCTCAGGGTGTGCTTCCATCCATGTGGCATTTGTGACCTGTTTTCTTACCTATGTTCAGTTAGTAGCACATTGCACACTTTCCATTGTACCACAGCAGTATTATATAGCTTTATGCATTGCTCTACAATGGAACAGGCAGGTTGTTCTGCAGGTTATCGGTAGCTTTTCCAATTATATTATAAATTACCATCCATGTCACATTTTCCACTCGCATCAAGTATTTCCATCCACAGTGTGAGATCGCCCAAAGCTCCATATTTAGGCTTGCGTTCATTTTGATGGTGCCTTTCTTCCAGCCTCCTTCAATGTGGTGCAGCTGGTCCACGTTTCTATGGGCCATACCAAAACTGCTTTTGTATCCTTACCCGATTAACTCATCCTATGATGGAACCTAAGTGACCTTTTTCTGCCCCTCTCATTGTGCCTTCATATTCAGTGATAAATATGAACTGTGGATTTTTGGACAAGTCATTTGGCTCTAATAGTGACATAACCAAAGAAGTTTCTTTCCTACATTTACATGACCATTCATATATAATGCTGATTATAATTTGCAACTATGCAGTTTCCTTTCTGTATTTGATTCTGGCCATTGTCAAGATTTGTTGCCACTGGTATCCTGTACCTGTACTATGTCTAATAAAGCTTTTTTTTTTCTAACATTGTGTTTTTATGGTCAGTCACTACGACTAAGGCTATCCATACTATCAAATTACTGTCAATAGTTCCACTACAATTTGGTTTCAATTCTTTTGATTTATTCCCTACACCATTTTTTTTTTTTTTTTAATTATGTTTCATTTACAGAATCATTTTTTCTATGAGGCTGCTCGCTGCCCCTGCAGTTTTGCTGGTGGGGGTTGTTCCTTGTTGTGCCAGAGGAGTTGCTTTAGGAGTATGACCATTTACTCCTTTCTCTCTCCCTTGTCACATGGCCTGCTTTGGAGTGTACCATGTCCACAGTATAGGTTGCAAGAAATCAATTCATTTTGTGTCCATAGAGAAACATAAGTGTGAACAAACAATTCATTGATGTAGTACCTTGTATTGGTTATTACTGTGCCTGGAAATCGCAGTAATCCTCTGTAAATTGTGCAGATGTCTGGCCCGTCACATGGCTGGCTGCTACTGCTGAGTACAGTGAGGTCAAGAGTAAGTGGTGTCTGACGTGGGTATAAGTCAGGTGGCTTCCTGATGGTTACCTTTCACTATATAGCTTTGACAGCTGGCACATTGTGACATCAGTCATACATAGGCATGTCAAAGTGTGTTTGTGTATATATAACTGAGGCCAATATAGCACAGTGCTGGCCTCCATCAGGTGATCAGGGTCTATGGATATGTTTTCCATATGTTCTGAAAGATTTAGACACAGCAAACTGACACCAGTATGAAAAGACACCAAGATATGTCAATGTCACACACAGCAGCTTTTATTTTAGTAAAACTACCACTGCAGTTTTTGAGGCAAGACCAGAAGTCTATTAACCCCTTAACGTACACGTACGTCATGACACCCTGGTACTTAAAGACCCATGACGTACGTGTACGTCATGGACAATTCCGGCCCCGCCGCGCACCGGGTGGGGATCCAACCAGGATGCCTGATGAAATCATTCAGCAGGCATCCCCCCATGTCGGCGATCGTGGCAAATCGCAAGTGAATTCACACTTGCGATTCCGGATCTATGGTGACCCGGAATCGCAAGTGAATTCACACTTGCGATTCCGGGTCTATGGTGACCCGGAATAGAAGGGGGATCGTGGGTGTCCATGACACCCACAACCCCCCCCCCCCCCCCTGAAGAGATAGGAGTGAGGTGGCAGGGGTGCCACCCCTCCTATCCCTGCTTTTGGTGGTCTAGACGCAACCACCAATAGCAGATCAGGGGCAGGGGGGTTTACTTTCATTTTCCCCACCCTGCCCACCCACAATAGGCGGGGCAGGACGGGGAAACCCGACAGGGACCGGCGCCGAAGATCCACTTACCGATCTGGAGGCTGCGGGCGACTGAGATCGTCGGTCAGCGACGTCGGTCGGCTGGATCCTACGGAAGCCGGTGAGTTGCCTAGCGACATCTGGAAGGTACAGTCTGAGACCACTAGATAGTGGTCTCTAACTGTAGCCCTCCAGATGTTGCAAAACTACAACTCCCAGCATGCCCAGACAGCTGTTTGGGCATGCTGGAATATGTAATTTTGCAACAGCTAGAGGGCTACAGTTTCAGACCACTATATAGTGGTCCCTAAACTGTAGCCCTCCAGATCTTGCAAAGCTACAACTCCTAGCATGCCCAAATAGCTGTTTGCTGTCCGGGCATGCTGGATTTGTACTTTTGCAACAGCTGGAGGATCACAGTTTGGAGATCACTTTGCAGTGGTCTCTAAAACTGTAGCCCTCCAGATGTTGCAAAACTGCAAATCCCAGAATGCCCAAACAGCTGTCTCAGCATGCTGGGAGTTGTAGTTGCTTACCTCCAGCTGTTGCATAACTACATCTCCCAGCATGCCCTTTGGTGATCAGTACATGCTGGGAGTTGTAGTTTTGCAACAGCTGGAGGCACACTGGTTGGAAAATACTGAGTTAGATAACAGAACCTAACTGAAGGTTTTCCAACCAGTGTGCCTCTAGCTGTTGCAAAACTACAACTCCCAGCATGAATGGTCAGTACATGCTGGGAGTTGTAGTTTTGAAACAGCTGGAGGTTTGCCCCCCCAGGTGAACGTACAGGGTACATTCACACGGGCAGGTTTACAGTAAGTTTCTTGCTTCAAGTTTGGGCTGCGGCAAATTTTTTGCCACAGCACAAACTCCTAGCGGGAAACTTACTGTAACCCGCCAGTGCGAATGTACCCTAAAAACACTACACTACACTACACTAACACATAATAAAGGGTAAAATACTACATATACACCCCCTTACACTGTCCCCCCAATAAAAATTAAAAACGTATTGTACGGCAGTGTTTCCAAAATGGAGCCTCCAGCTGTTGCAAAACAACAACTCCCAGCATTTCTGGACAGCCACTGACTGTCCAGGCATGCTGGGAGTTTAGCAACAGCTGGAGGCACCCTGTTTGGGAATCACTGGCGTAGAATACCCCTATGTCCACCCCTATGCAATCCCTAATTTAGTCCTCAAATGCGCATGGCGTTCTCACTTCAGAGCCCTGTCGTATTTCAAGGAAACAGGTTAGGGCCACATATGGGGTATCTCCGTACTCGGGAGAAATTGCACTACAAATTTTGGGGGTCTTTTTCTCCTTTTACCCCTGATGAAAAGGAAAAGTTGGGGGCTACACCAGCTTGTTAGTGTAAAAAAAAAAATTTACACTAACATGCTGGTGTTGTCCCATACTTTTTATTTTCACAAGCGTTAAAAGGAAAAAAGACCCCCAAAATTTGTAACGCAATTTCTCCTGAGTACGGAAATACCCCATATGTGGGCGTAAAATGCTCTGCAGGCGCACAACAAGGCTCAGGAGTGAGAGCGCACCATGTACATTTGAGGCCTAAATTGATGATTTTCACAGGGGTGGCCGATTTTACAGCGGTTCTGACATAAACGCAAAAAAATACCCACATGTGACCCCATGTTGGTAACTACACCCCTCACAGAATAATAAGGGGAACAGTGAGCATTTACGCCCCACAGGTGTCTGACAGATTTTTGGAACAGTGGTACGTGAAAATAAAAAATTTAATTTTTCATTTGCACAGCCCACTGTTCCAAAGATCTGTCAAACGCCAGTGGGGTGTAAATACTCACTGCACCCCTTATTAAATTCTGTGAGGGGTGTAGCTTCCAAAATATGGTCACATGTGGAGGGGTCCACTGTTCTGGCACCACGGGGGGCTTTGTAAACGCACATGACCCCTGACTTCCATTCCAAACCATTTTTTTCCCAAAAGCTCAATGGTGCTCCTTCTCTTCTGAGCATTGTAGTGCGCCCGCAGAGCACTTGACGTCCACACATGGGGTATTTCCATACTCAGAGATGGGGTTTCAATTTTGTGGGGCATTTTGTCCTATTACCCCTTGTAAAAAAAATTAATTTGAGGAAAACTAGCATTTTAGTGGAAAAAAAAAATCATTTACACATCCAACTTTCACGAAAAGTCGTCAAACACCTGTGGGGTGATAAGGCTCACTGGACCCCTTGTTATATGCCTTGAGGGGTGTAGTTTCCAAAATAGTATGCCATGTGGGTTTTTTTTTTTTTGCTGTTCTGGCACCATAGGGGCTTCCTAAATGTGACATGCCCCCCAAAAACCATTTCAGAAAAACTCACTCTCCAAAATCCCACTGTCGCTCCTTCCCTTTTGAACCCTCTACTGCGCCCGCCGAACACTTGACATACACATATGAGGTATTTTCTTACTTGAGAGAAATTGGGTTACACATTTTAGGAAGATTTCTCTCCTTTTACCCCTTGGAAAAATTCAATAACTGGGTCTACAAGAACATAAAAAATTGTAAAAAATTGAGTGTAAAAAATTAAGATTTTGAATTTTCTCCTTCAATTTGCTGCTACTCCTGTGAAACACCTAAAGGGTTAACAAATGTTTTGAATGTCATTTAGAATACTTTGAGGGGTGCAGTTTTTATAATGGAGTCATTTGTGGGGTATTTCTAATAAGAAGACCCTTCAAATCCACTTCAAACCTGAACTGGTCCATAAAAAATTTCGATTTTGAAAAATTTGTGAAAATCGGAAAATTGCTGCTGAATTTTGAATCCCTCTGATGTCTTCCAAAAGTAAAAACATGTCAACTTTATGATGCAAACATAAAGTAGACATATTGTATATGTGAATCAATATATAATTTATTTGGAATATTCATTTTCCTTACAAGCAGAAAGCTTCAAAGTTAAAAAAAAAAAAGCAAAATTTTCATTTTTTTCATCAAATTTTGGAATTTTTCACCAAGAAAAAACAATCTCGGAATCAGAATGAAAGGTAAAAGCATCCCAGAATTATTAATGTTTAAAGTGACAGTGGTCAGATGTGCAAAACATTGCCGTGTCTTACAGTGAAAATTGGCTGGGTCCATAAGGGGTTAAAAAGAAAAGGGAAATATAGGAAGGGCTCTGATACTTCTGCTTCCTGCTGGATCCACTTCTGGCTTTAGCTTTAAAAAAAAAAAAAAAACTGTGTGTGACACTAGCCTAAAATAAATGCTATAGCTTTTTTAATTGTCATATTAGGCTATATATTTTTCAATATAAAATTTCCCAGCCTTTGTGGTATACCAGCAGAACACTATACCACTGCATAATGGCACCAAGTCCATTGAGTACGGACTATGTTTAGTCCTATTTCAAAGCCTACACTGCTAGGCTCCTTTCACACTGCTGTTATGACACGGCAGTGTGACGCCAGTCGGGGGATCCAGGAAGAATAGCGGGAGAAAAAAAAAAACTGCTTGCACCGTCTTATTCTCCTCCAAAAAAATACGCGCCCGACTGACCACATAAGTTAATGGGAGTCGTGGCTCATTGTGCCCCATCACAAGAATGACCGTTATTTTTTTTTATTTTTTTTTTTGTGCCTTTAACGGCCATTCTTGACGGGTGCAATGGAAGTGAAAGGGCCCTTATTTTGCAAGACTGAAAAGCAAGGCTGTCTGTGTTACTGAGTCCTACAAAAAAAACTTACAATTTAGATACAACAGTCACTAGTTGACTACATTTGATCCAGTGAACTCAATGGACGCGAAGCAGTTATGGTACAGTATGCTGACTTATACCACAAACAATGTTATCAAACATGATTATCACCTTACATAAGTAACAGTCAGATAAAAAGTCAAATAAAAAACTTTAAACACTGATCTACAAGCCATATTTTTTTTATTTGCTTTTGAACAGAAATAATCCATAATGGAACAGATAAAAATGTACAATGACAAAACAAAAAGCACAACACAAATGAAAAGTGCAAAAGAGACAACCAATAGTAAGTCTTGTATACAGACCATATATATATATATATATAAGCGTACAATGCGGTACAGGCATCACAGTAAATAACTAGAAATCATCTGAATATTTCCCCAAAAACAAACAAACAAAAAAATAAAAAATCTAGAGATCTGGGAAATAAAGGTGAAGAGTACGACATCCACTGAATTATTAAAACAAAAGGTCATCAGTGACATTTTATAAAACATGAATGTGTGTGTTATAGTTACGTAACTTTTAGTGTTTTATTATAACATGGCATCTGAATATAAAAAGTGCACAAACAAGCTCAATAAGGCACAGACATCTTCTATACAAAGGATTTACCATTCCATTTAAAGTTACAAATTTTACAACGATTGTCTTCCTGGAGAGTGTAGTAGGAGGGAGAGGTACAACGTAAACCTATTACTGGGGGGGAAAAGCTGCACGGATTACGGTAAATTTGGCATTTTATTTGAAAAGTGGAGGCACAACATGGGGAAGAAGATCTCTCATGAGAAACCAATGATTTTACAATCCTGGGTATTACAGACTGATTGAGATGTCCATAATTAATTTGTGTTACGTAGAATCCTGAGCTCAACTATGACTAGATGATCGAAATCTGCCAATACCTGCACCTAAGGATACGTTATGTTTTTATCTATGGTGTATGAGCCAGTGTTCAGCTTGGAGGCTTTCTCATCCGATTTTAGGAAAAACTCATGTATTCCATTTTCTTTGAATTCAAATGTGATTCTTGAATACTAAAACTACAGAACGGCGGCGCCATGACCAGAACTAACCTTATGGAGATGAACACCCTGCCAATATCATTGAATTCTACAAGCGGTCACGCTTCATCTAGGAAATCAGCGCTCTGACAGGTTCTGTGTGTATTGTGCAAGAACTATATATGTCCAAGACTACACAAATCTTGGCATCTATAAGATTGTCAAATATTGAACGGCTCCAGTTAAGGTTGGCATTTACCAGCAGAAGGCATTTTCATCTGTATGGACTGTGTATAACTAGTGATGGATGTGAATATCATGAGCGAATTTACAGTGATTCGATTCGTGATGAACTTCTCGGCTCGGCGTTTCGATTCGTCACAAACTTCTCGGCTCCGCCGTTGCTGACTTTAGCCTGCATAAATGAGTTTAGCTTTCAGGTGCTCCGGTGGGCTGGAAAAGGTGGATACAGTCCAAGCAGAGAGTCTCCTAGGACTGTATCCACCTTTTCCAGCCCACCGGAGCACCTGAAAGCTGAACTAATTTATGCAGGATAAGTCATCAACTACCGAGCCGAGAAGTTTGTGACGAATCGAATCAATGTAACTAATTGTTAATAATGATCATAGTAGATGTGTCTGTATGGAACTAGCCTCAAGTCTGTAAACCCGATCCCTCTACAAAGTTATGTGATCTCTACATAGCTCTTTTCAACTAACATGCCTAGAACTCTAACATTCCATTCTGTACACGTACCGCACCTTCGGATACCACAATCCTTTCTCTACAACACCATCAGCTCCTATGTCCAAATGTTAACATCCGCTCCATACTATTCTCAAGGTAACCTTGATACAAAGGTCAGCTACTGTAACACACGAGAAATACAACACCCGGCTATCTAACACATTGCCTGCTGTGCTACCTCAGCAAGAAGGCCTACAAGATCACACAATATAAATATAGAAACGTATAAAGATGTTTAATGCTCTGATCATTGGAAATGCTGCTGTCATCGCTTTCATATTCAGGGTTTGGGGATTTTTCATTTTGACTATTTGTTTAGATTGCTGTCTAGGTGGAGGGCTCGCAGTCATTAGTGTGTACTGCAGTAAATGGGACTAGCTTTCTCATTAGCTCCATTATAGATACTGTGGAAAGCCTCGTTTTACTTTGTTGAGGGATTCTACATAAAGTGAAGGACATCATTTCCACATTACATTACATATGTGAAATTTACTTTCCCCCACAGGTAGGTGAGGATTACTAGAGGCCAGTTACACTGCACACATTACAGTGTAGATCATGGAGGCTGCAGTTTTGTAAATGATTTAGTAATCGTGACAATGCAGCCGACCCATTCACTAGGAACGTGCAACATTACTGAAAAACAATAGATAGTCACTGGTTCCTAGAGAATTCAAAATGGCTACTTACACCATGTTTAGGCAGGAAGTGCACTCTAAAGCACTAGTATCTTTTTCCTGTTCTTGTGATAATAAGTAGGGCTAAAATCCCACTTGCTAATGGAAGTCTCTATCATACCATACACAGAACTGGTGGTGACTAGAATCCAACAAAGTGTATATCCTAATAAATTATCGCCACCATCTGCTTGAACAGAATAGGAAATCAGTGGGTAACTATTGCACCAAAAAAAACGCAGCACCGGGAGGACACGAGGATAGTTATCTAAAATATGACCTCAACATTGTGACTGGCTTTTTACAAAGAATGGAGGGTAATGGTAACCTGCTCACCAGCAGACCGCCTGTCATTATACTAAGTGTGGTGAGCAGCAAAACCAAGACAGATCAACCCATGGAAACCAGTTCCAGAGTCATTGAAATGTGTGTCCTTGATTCCAGTTGACTACATCTATAAGGCACCAGACTATGTATTCCGGGACAACCTTGTGCACAAGAAAGATATCAGAAACCAGCAGTATACAGTTTTTGCCAAACAAATATTGAGCTGTTTAGCGGTATCACACTTAATCTTTGACTTCCATGAGAAGAAAGTACCATAAGCTGTCATGTATCTGGTGAACACTAAGAATTGGTCTGTGGTTTCTCCCTAAGGGTGGTATCACATGAGCTATAACCCATGATATTACATGACGTCAATCACTTTGACCTTAACAAGAGTCTCCAGAGGTTACAATGGATCAATTGATAGAATGATGGAGATGAATAAACTCGAGTGCTGGAAGCTCTATACCACCACCCCTAAGACACTGCATTACAAACAAGGTAAAATGTAGCCTTGAAGAGGGTTCCCACAATACATAACCAACCTACACAATACAGAAAATACTAGTAAAGATTTTGCTCACAATCTGGTACAGGCAAAGACATTGCGTGAAAGTAGGAATCTGAAGTCCCTTCATCTCCCCTGCGCCTGGTTTACATCACTGGAAGGCACTACTTACTGGACTGATAAATGATGATTTTCTTAAAGGGGCCTAGGGTAATAATAGTTTGGTCTAATTGCACCCCTGAGTAAAGGCACCTCCACAACCATAATGATGGTAAGCTGGACGGTTTTGTAAGGACACCCTGAACAATTGCTTTAATGACCCTGTACTAGAGGTATCCCTTTATCAACTGGCCATGAGTAAGGACACTGGCACGCCAGTTTTGTGCCACTTCACTACTTTAAGTCAAAATCCCAGAGCCAATGTATAAAGCACTGTTTCCATAAAGGGTAGATCCCTGATTGGATGCTTTATTTTCAGAAAAGTCAGCATACAATACAATCCCTGTGAAACGTCAGAGTCTCCATGTTTAAGGACGATATGTTTTGATGACATCTTTTATCACCCTCCGGCAGATGGGGCAACATGCGTTCACTTGCCTCTTCAACTTCAGCCCGCAACTGCTGCACAGACACATGTGGCCACAAGTATAGATGACCGTTTCAACCTCATTGTCGAAGCATACTGCACACTCTCCGTCTTTACTTGCTTGGGGTTCTGGCGCAAACACTGGAGATACAGGTGGACTTAGTGGAGAACTAGGAGCAGTCACTGTCAACAGAAAAAAAGAAAGAAAAGTCTAAGAATTTACGATGTCTAGATCTGAAAGAGCAAATGTAACTTATGTAGATTTCCTAAATAGCCCGAGCGGCAGAGCCAGGCAGAGCATGGCAAAGAGGGGCACAGAAGCAGAATCATTATTTTTTTTTTTTTAAATTTTTTTAGAACTTCTTGAAGACCAGATTCAAACAATGTATATCAGAATCCTGTCGTTTTAAGTAAATGTTCTCCATTTGAACATTTCTTCTTTGCAAACAATGAATTTCAAAAGTACCTATCGATTGTGCTGGATCTATATAATTTACAACAGTCTAGGGCTTTGTGTACAAGAAGCAGAAATATATACCATATATACTCGAGTTTTTCAGCACGATTTTTCGTGCCCCCCCCCCCCGGCTTATACTCGAGTGAACTCTCCGCCTGTCAATTCCTTCTCAGTGGTCTTCAACCTGCAGACCTCCAGATGTTGCAAAACTACAACTCCCAGCATGCCCGGAGGTTGAAGACCACTGCCGCCTTAGTCATCATCCAGACCCCCCCTTTAGTTTTCTACTCACCTCCCCTTGATGGGGAGGAAGGGTGAGCTGGTCCGGGCCATCTATGCTGCAGGGAACGTCTGGTGGGGAGGGTTAGTCGTTCCGGGCTGTCCATCTTCACCGGGAGGCCCTCTTCTCCGGGCCGGCACCAGATTAGTGACGTTGTCTTGATGACGACGCACAGGGACGTCTGTGCACAGCAGACGTCCGTGATGTCCCTGCGCATGAACGTCCCTGTGCGTCGTCAAGGCAACGTCACTAGTCCGGGGCTGGCCCAGAGCGGAGAAGAGGGCCTACCGATGTAAATGGACAGCCCGGAACGACTAACCCTCCCTACCGGACAGTCCCTGCAGCATAGATGGCCCGGACCAGCTCACCCTTCCTTCCCACCGAGGGGAGGTGAGTAGAAAACTAAAGGGGGTCTGGATGATGATGAAGGCTGCAGTGGTCTTCAACCTGCGGACCTCCAGATGTTTCAAAACTACAACTCCCAGCATGCCCGGATGGCTGTCCGGGCATGCTGGGAGTTGTAGTTTTGCAACATCTGGAGGTCCACAGGTTGAAGACCACTGATGAAGGGATTGACAGGTGGTGATGATGAAGGGGGGGGGGGTGATGACGAGGATGATGATGACAGGGTGATGATGATGATGGGGGTGTTAATGTCGGGAGTCTGGATGATGACAGGGGGGGATGATGTATTTCCCAGCCTAGGCTTATAGTCGAGTCAATAACTTTTCCTGGGTTTTTGGGGTGAAATTAGGGGCCTTGGCTTATATTCGGGTCGGCTTATACTCGAGTATATACGGTACACACACACACACACACACACACACACACACACACACACACACATCAGTGGTTTCCAAATAAAAATAGGTTTTGCCGTGCACCATACATACCTAGAGACGACTCAGAGGCTGAAGAGGAGCGGTTCACACTAAAGGCCATATCTGAATCGCTGTCATACTGGGAGCCACTTGGAGAGCCAGATGGAGAAAGCACATTGGACTGTACAGTTCCTGATGGGAAGAGAGATTAAGAACAAGCTGAATAGATAGTTTTAATAGAACATGCCAGTCATGTGTGTTCAGAATACTAGCTCAGACCATTCCACACTTCATATGGACGGCTCTTCCGCAATAGTTATTTTAGTCTACTCTTTCAACCTAATATTCATCTGCAGCAAATGTTGTAGGCTACAAAAGCCAGGATAGTCATTTGTTTTATTTCTACTTTGACAATACAAGTCAGCTAATCTTTCTGTATGAATCTGTAGACAGCACCACAAAATATTGGTAATATATTCACTTCTAATCCCTAAATACATTTTTATCTATTTATGGATTTACAGCCCTTATGTAAAATCATAAAATAGGTATTCACATTATACCAAGCACAGACATGTTAAAGGTGTGCTCCACTGGAAAACACTTTAGGACAGGTTTTCTATGGGATTTGCTCCTACTCTGGACAGTTCCTAAAATGGACAAAGGTGTCAGCAGAGAGCACTGTGGTCAGGCAGAAAGTAAATTCAAAAAGAAAACAACTTCCTGTGGAGTATACAACAGCTGATAAGTACTGGAAGGATTACGTTTTTTTAATAGAAGTAATTTACAAATCTGTTTAACTCTCTGGCACTAGTTGATTTGAGAAAAAATGTTTTCCCCTTTAAACACCAGAATGGTCAGATCAGTGGGACCTAGAGGCTAGAAGTAGGGCTGGGCGGTATACCGGTTCATACCGAATACCGAAATCTTTTTCCTGCACAATATGAATTTTGCCCATACCGCAATACCGGTCGGGCCCCCCTCCCATGAATGAATTATCCGCCGCAGCGCACTGTCCCCACATCGGGGAACTAATCATATGTGACCCGCGAGCGCTGTTCTGCTTTTCTTCTGCCCCCCCCCCCCCAAAGAATTATTAGCTGCGCTGTCACCACATCATGCCACCCGCATGCGCTCCTCTGTTCATCCTCCTATGAGTTGCGGGCCGCCGGCGCTAGAAATCCGTACTGTACTACAAATAACGTTGCCCAGGCTGCAAAAATAAACAAAATAAACTTTAACTCACCTTCCGACGTTCCCCCATTACCGGCCTCGCGGTCCCTCCGCTGCGGTCCTGGGGATGGGAACGTCACAGAGCCGTCAGCCTATCACTGGCCGCAGTGATGTCTCGCCCCGGCCGATGATAGGCTGGCGGCTCTGTGACTTTCCCGTCCCAAGGAAACGGCAAGAAGACCGCAGCGCAGGGCAGTGAAGATGGTAGCAGAGCAACGAGGGGGACATAGGCAGGTTAAAGTTTATTTTGTTTATTTTTGCAGCCCGGGAAATGTTATTTGTAGTACAGTACAGATTTCTAGCACCGGCGGCCTGCAACTCACAAGAGGTTGAGCAGAGGAGCGGGTGACATGATGTGGGGACAGCGCAGCTGATAATTCATTGGGGGGGGGGGGGGTGTTGTTAGAGAAGCGGCATCCAGGACACATGGGGGGGATACCGTTAAATACTGTGGAACCGCCATCACTTGCAAAAATACTGTGATACACGTTTTGCTCATACCGCCCAGCTCTAGCTAGAAGTGTCACCAACATCCAGAACCAAAAAGTTTGCAAGCTTCAATGAAGTGACAACCCCACTGTTAGTAGACCGAAGACATTTCTATATGTACAAATAAGGCAGGAGTAAATGCAACAGTAAAAGGGTATTCTGGCCATAGAAATCTTATGCCCTATCCAAAGGATAGGAGATAAGAGGTCTGTTATGTTGTCCTGAGTAAAGGGTCTGAATACTTATGTCAATACAATATTTTAGTTTTTCCTTTTTAATAAATTAAAGAGGTCTAACATTCTGTTATCACTTTGTCAATATGGGGAACGGAGTGCAGAATGATGGGGGAAACTTGGGTTTTTCTTTATTTTAACACAAGGCCGCAACAGAACAAGACTCCTGGAATGCATTGCATAGGAGTGTCCAGATCTAGAGGGGAGTCCTGTATATAGGTAAAAAGGGGGGGTGAAAGGATGTTCTGGGAATGAAGAGAATTCTATGAAGGACTAAACAATGCATGAAGAATCTATCAATTTTAAATTTCATCTGTTTTCTATTTATACTGCCCGTTCTGTCTCCAGCTCCTTAAATGGAATCTGCTGGGGACAAGGAGGCTGCGCTGACATCATGGTAGTAGCTAAAGGAGCCGATTACCACATTATCTTCACTGAAGCCTCCTCCTCCGCTTAGGAAGAGAACATCAGTGTGAAAAATATACACAGGCGCTGAAAGGAATAAAAGATTTCGGTGCCGGGACGCTATTTCACACACAGGACAGGGGCACAGTTGCAAGGTCTCTGGAAAGGCTCATTGTCTCATGGAATGAGAGGAAAGCAAGAGATATAGTCTAGGGTGGTGTTTTCCAAAAAGCGTGCCTCCAGCTGTTGCAAAACTACAACTCCCAGCATGCCCGGACAGCCGCTGGCTGTCCGGGCATGCTGGGAGTTGTAGTTTTGCAACAGCTGGAGGCACGCTGTTTGGAAAACACCGGTCTAGGGTATGAGTATGTCTGTCTGTACCAACAAACCAACATGTGTACTGCTGGAGGTTGCACAAATGCGCCAGTTTGCAGCTTCCAGACGACCGTGAAAAGATTAGTTTTACTGTCCTAGCAAATAACTCAAAAGGCAAAGAAGGAAAAAATAAATCGCCATGCTTCAACAACTATTCCAAATATTAGTGTAGTCTCATGAGCACATTGTTGTGGTACTAAAGTGTCTTATGCAAAATAGTAGAGTATCCAGCTCAGCAATCCGCCACGTGTGCACGGATGCATGGGGACTGCACGCACAGGACAGCTGAACGTAAGGAATATCCAGCACCACAACCTCAGATTAAGAACGTTGCTTTTATTAGATAGTCATAGACAGGTACATAGAACACAGCATGCACGAACCAAGGAGTGACGCGTTTCAGTGGACGTAGCCTCCTTAGTCGTACTACTAAGTACGACTAAGGTGGCTACGTCCACCAAAACGCGTCACTACTGGCTCCATGCATGCGGTGTTCTATGTTCTTGTTGATGACGATTTAATAAAAGCAACATTCTTAATCCGAGGTCGTGGTGCTGGATATTCATTATGTTCAGCTAAAGTGTCTTAAGAATGAAAAGGAGGACAGCAATGTGGAAATCTAATGTATAGGAAAACACAAGGAACAACTATCACAGCCCATAAAGGCAACAATATCAGGTACCAATCATAAGATCAAAGCGGAAGTCAAATATACATAAGAATAAATACATAAGTGGCTCTCCAGCAGTTACAAAACTACATCTCTCGGCACGCTCAAGCAGCCAACGCAAGTGCAAGCACGCTGCGAGTTATAGTTCTGCAAACGCTAGAAAGGAAGGGGTTGGAGACCACCGATATAAGGCATAGATCAGATAAGAGCCCATGGAGAGCAGCACAGATACAGCATGCTTTCTTTTCTGACAGATCCATGTATATGGAAACCCCAAAAGACAATTTCTTGTTGTTCACCTCTGCACCACTGGGGGGCAGAATACATTTATGTAAAGAAACCTGAATAGGTGGAAGGTTAGTGTTTGCTGCAGTATAATACAATAAGCTTAGAGACATATTAAAGAGGACTCCAGTGGGGGAAAAAATATTAAATCAACTGGTGGCAGAAAGTTAAACAGATTTGTAAATTACTTCTATTTAAAAATCTTAATTCTGGTACTTATCAGCTGCTGTATAGTTCTTTCCAGTCTGACCACAGTGCTCTCTGCTGACACCTCTGTCCATGTCAGTAACTGTCCGGAGCAGGAGAGGTTTGCTATGGGGATTTGTTGTACTCTGGACAGCTCCTGACACGGACAGAGGTGTCAGCAGAGAGCACTGTGGTCAGACAGAAAAGAACTACACAACTTCCTCTGAAGCATACAGCAGCTGATAAGTACTGTAAGGATTAAGATTTTTTATAGAAGTAATTTGCAAATCTGTTTAACTTTTGGCACCAGTTGATTTAAAAAAAAAAAAAAAAAAAGTTTCCCACTGGAGTACCCCTTTAAGTTGATTTTATTATTCTTTTCTCATCTTTGATGAGATCAGTTTGTCTTCGGGGGAAGATATCCTTCTAACATACAGATATGTCCTATGTCAGCTATTTATCCAACAATAGATACCTCGCCCTAGGGTAACAGAAGCACACCAGCAATAATATCCCTATACTGCAGCCATTTCTATAAAGAATACACTTGTTCCTTCAAACAAGACTATTTTGCATCTGTATCACTTTTTGTGCAGACTACACTACAGATCTAATCTTTGGGATTTTTCACATGGATGTATAAAATTCATGCATATAAAAAAATAATAATAATTGAAGACTATGGAAAAGGATAAATCCCGCACGTGATCCGCATTTGGTCCATTCTGCATCAGTAAGTCCTCAGGATTTCATTTCATTTGTACCTCATTTTCAACATGTATTTTCCCATCTAGCAAACGGGCTTAAAATATTTTCTATGTTGAAATAAGAATGTCATAATGATGACTTAATGATTTTACTTCATCCTTAAGGGTAAATTCACGCATACTGTATCTGCTGCAGATTTTATGCTGTTATTAAATACAAATCATTTGTTTATAGAATCTGCAGCAGATACGGTAATGTACACTTAAAGGAATACTGCAGCCATAGAACACTTATCCCCTATCTGCAGGACAAGAGTCTGACCGCTGGGACCCCCCACGATCTTCTGTATGGGGCCGCGGCTCTACCCATGCAGAAGGCATGTTAGCGGCGGATAGGGGATAAGTGTTTTATGGCAGCAGTACTCCTTTAAAAGAAAACGGTGCCCGGTCCCTATGAAAATCCTCTACTTTCTGCACTGAATTGCGCACTGGAGGCGGCCCACCAGACGGATTTGAATATTCATGGACGCTGGTCACGTGAGCGCTCAGTAGGCACAAGCGCTCACGTGACCAGCGTCCATTAATATTCAAATCCAGCGGGCGGGCCCGCCTCCAGTGCGCAATTCAGTGCAGAAAGAAGAAGATCTTCAGAGGGACCGGGCGCCGGACAGCAGGAATGTTATATTAGTCAGAGAGGCCGCATCGGTTTCCTATTCCCCGCACTATAACCCGGTGTATTGGGTTTAGTGTGGGTGAACGGGTGACCCACAACGGGTTGTCGCACAAAGCAAAGTTGGTAGTACATACATATATGTAAAGAGCACTAATGTACTTGTACATGCTATTACATTTCAAATAGGTTTAATTTGACCAAATTTATCAGTTTAGACTTCTTCCATCTTTATCTCTGTGTACACTGGATTCCTATTATGGATGTATACCAATACACAGATGCTTCTAGAAGATGACACATTAGTCACCAAAACTTCCACTTACCCATTATTCTCAGCTGGTTCACAATCCCATGAATTGAAAAAAATATCCAAAGAGGCTGCGAGGAGTCTACACACATCAACATCCCGCGACTGTTCCCGTTCACACCATGATTAATCTCCCCATTGGCCATGAATGAAAAACTATGGATATCCCCATTGCTGACTGTGAATAAGCCTTGATGAACCACCCAATATTCCTTCCTGTCCAATAGGTAGTCAGGATTTGATGGCAGATCATAAGTTCGTAATGTGCTTGGATCGCAGGAGGTGATGCCAAATGACATAGACCCATAGTAAGGCAGTGGCAATTGACCTGTCTCTACGAAGAGGGTCTCACCGATGTGCATTGACCTCTCTGTAAACACTATCGTCCTGTTGCTCTCCTGCCAGTTAGTGTATGCCACTGAGCGATCGGGTGACAGAGTGATGTCAGCACCACGAGTAGGGTGAAAATGCAGCTCCATGTCCAATAACGTTGGTATCCCTTGTGTACGCTGCCGCCTATTTGGACAACAAGGTATGGCGTGATTATCGGTCGGTGGTGGCACTCGGCTCAAGTTCAAGTTAGCGATTTTAGCCACCACCTGATTGTTCTCCAGTTCATTATTGTTGAAGTTTGCAGAATCATGGCTACTTTGCGGCAAGCAGGTGCTGAGTCGAGGACTGCTCAGTCGTCCTGGTGGCATCGTGTCAGCAAACATGCTATCTGCGGGTTAAAAACAAACAGTTTAATCTATATATAGAAAACTTTATGGGAAATATGTTACCACATAACTTCCAAACGGCTGGAGATATTTCGATAATACTTGGTCACATGTTACTTATATGTCCACTTAAAATATAGGATAGTTAATTTAACCCTTAACTACCCCGATTTGTAAGGGTTGGGGTTTTTGTTTAAAGTCCCATGAAAATCAATGGGAAATGTATGTTCCCACATAACTTCCGTACGGCTGCAGATATTTCAATACCTGGTACACATATTACAGGTCGGGATAGGAGGACGGGATAGGAGGACGGGATAGGAGGACGGGATAGGAGGACGGGATAGGAGGACGGGATAGGAGGACGGGATAGGAGGACGGGATAGGAGGACAAGATAGGAGGACGGGATATGAGGACAGGATAGGAGGTCGGGATATAGGAGGTCGGGATATGACAATAATGTATGGGGATGGGATATTAAGTCAAAAGCTTCCTCCCCTGTTGATTTTCCTCCCCAACAAGGATGAGGAAGGAAAAACCGGGCAACGCCGTGTACTCAGCTAGTACATGTATAAGGGACACCAAAACAACATTATACTCACAAAACATGCCTATCGTGTGATTAAGGACTGGGTGGATGAGTATTTGCATTAATCCATTTCACAGCACATGTCACATCTAACAATACATGTCGTCTGGCCCAAAGAATGCAACCTGTCAGTCAGAAGAGATCCAAGTGTAACGTCATTGGGTCCACACCAGTGTTTCCTAACCAGAGTGCCTCCAGCTGTTGCAAAACTACAACTCCTAGCCATTGGCTGTCCGAGCATGCTGGGAGTTGTAGTTTTTCCATAGCTGGAGGCACGCTGGCTGGGAAACACTAGTCTACATCATACATATGACAAGATGCCTGCTAGTTCATTGTCTGTATGTGATTTTACCCATACTACAACTCTCAGCATGTATAACTGTATGGCATGACATGCGTAGCATTTTTGGCTTGGAGTGCCTGGGTATGGAGCCAGGGATCAGAGCACAGAATATAAAGATCCATTGCATAGTAGCGTGATGAATGAGTAGGCGTCAAAGGCAACACAGCTGCCTCCTGTCACAAATGGACGCTGTGAAAGCTTTCTTCTAAGCCTGCAGCGACACCAGGGTTTTGTAATAAACAAGAATGAATGCACAGTATTCAGATCCAAGTTGTATGGAAGGTGTGTTAACACTCACGGGCTTCATAAAATATTAACATAACTGGGAATATGACTTCATATTTTTAGGAGGATACTAATACTGGAAAAGAAAAAAACAGCTTATACAGTAAATTATCATCCTGGTATCTCACAAATGCAGACACACAAAAAGTATTTTATATGTCAAGTCCCTGAGATCTGCATAAACAAGAGGTCAGAACAGTCTACGAGGTTACCATGTCAGAAATGGGACATAAAAGACTGTCGGGGTCTGTAGGTATTAGGGATCGACCGATATCGATAATCTGCAATCTTTCAGGCAGATAGCCGATAACTTATACCAATATTCCGGTATACAGTGACCCCCCGACCTACGATCATTTCAACATACGATGGTCTCTCAGAGGCCATTGCATGTTGAAGGCAGCATCAACATACGATGCTTTTGTATGTCGGGGCCATCGCATAAACGGCTATCCGGCAGCACAGACTGTTTCAGCTGCCACCATATAGCCGTTTACGGTGCCCCGTGTTGTCCGCTGACGATCACTTACCTGTCCTCGGGGCTCCAGCGCGTCCTCTCCTGTCTCCCCGGGAATCGTTGGCGCTCTCCATCGACATCATCACGTCGCTGCTCACACCATCCCATCATCCAATAGGAGCGGCGTGCGTAGCGACATGATGGCGGCGACGGGAGCGAGGATGCCGGGGAAGCAGAGGCCTTGCCGGAGCGTCGGGGACACCACGGGGACGCGGCAACAGCGATGGAAGGCGACATCCAGGGCAGTGGTGACGGTCCAGAGCAGCGGGGACACGTGAGTATAACCTCCAATACCAGTGGTCTTCAACCTGCGGACCTCCAGATGTTGCAAAACTACAACTCCCAGCATGCCCGGACAGCCGTTGGCTGTCCGGGCATGCTGGGAGTTGTAGTTTTGCAACATCTAGAGGTCCGCAGGTTGAAGACCACTGGATAGGAGGTAATACTCACGTGTCCCCGCCGCTCCGGACCCGTCACCGCTGCCCTGGATGTCGCTCCATCACTGTCGCCCCGGCCCAGCAGATCAATGACTTAAAGCGAGCGCTTTAAATCAATGAACTGCAGCGGCTTTTGCAGGGTCAGAGACCGCAGCCGCCCGCTTCTCTCCCCCTGCCTGTCCTGAGGTCCTCCCAAGTCCAACCACCGCTGCCCCATTGCCTCCCCCAGTCAATGGGGCAGCGGTGGGGGCGGTGCATTATCGGCAAGATAATTGCCGATACCAATAATGGCCAAAATCGTGAATATCGGCCAAACCGATAATCGGTCGATCCCTAATTGGTATGACTCCGACCACAAAGTTTGTATAATCCTGCCCTAGTGTGTCTCTGCAATAGTGGGGGGGGGATAAGAATAAAAAGTATATAAGACTAAAGAGATATAAATGAGAAGTACTGAAAGTCTTAGGAACCGCTGTCGTCTACACGGAGATATTAAAGTAACACTATAACAATAAGACAAAGCATAGAAAGTCTATACAGCCGTATCTTCAGACCAAAAACAGAGGCTAAACCCTGACAATGGAATGCTGGTGGTGGATCTGGGAGGCTGTGCACACCTAGAGAAAGAACAGGGATGTGACACGGTCTGTCCCGAGCTGTTTACATCCCGTGATAGCCGAATTCTGTGAACTCTGATACCAAAGCTCTGTTCTTTCTCAAAGTCTCCTTTCAAAAGGCACACTACATTTTATGAGGTTTCTTTTATCCATGCAAAGTTATAGTGAAGGAAAAGGCAGTAAAAATGATGGTGCGATTAAAAGTATAAAATTAAGCAAAAAAAAATTTAAAATTCTATAAAAGGTGAGAATCAATAACTGGTTTGGCTTTATAAATGTTCATTGTCAGCTTTTCAGCTGCACATCCCCATTAAAGGGGTACTCCCTTGGAAAACTATTTTTTTTTAATCAACTGGTGCCAGAAAGTTTTGTAAATTACTTCTATTAAAAAATCTTAATCCTTCTAGTACTTAACAGCTTCTATTTGCTTCACAGGAAGTTCTTTTCTTTTTGAATTTCCTGTCTGTCTGACCACAGTGCTCTCTGCTGACATCTTTGTTCATTTTAGGAACTGTCCTGAGTAGGAGCAAATCCCCACAGCAAACCTATCCTGCTCTGGACAGTTCCTAAAATGGACAGAGGTGTCAGCAGAGAGCACTGTGGTCAGACTGAAAAGGAATTCAAAACGAAAATAACTTCCTGTGAAGGAAATAGAATGATAAATACTAGAAGGATTAAGATTTTTAAATAGAAGTACCGTATTTATCGGGGTATACCACGCACCGGCCTAGAACACGCACCCTAATTTTTCCATGGATATTTGGGTAAAAAAGTTTTTTACCCAAATATCCTCGGTAAAATGAGGGTGCGTGTGTGTGCGCGCATGTGTATACCCTGATAGACTGTTTCTGACCCCGCCGTTGCTGCCCGCTTCTCTGCCCCTGCCTATCCTGGGGTCTAGAGTCCTGCTGCCGCCACTTCTCTCCCCTGGCTGTCCAGAGACTGCCGCCGCCACTGTCCCATTGCCTCCCCATCCCCGGTATAATTACCTGTTCCCGGGGTCCACGCTGCTTCTGGCTCCGGAGGCGTCCTTAGCTGTCACTGTGCGCCGGGCCACTGATAGTGACGCCGCATTGAAGACATCACTCATCATTGTGCAGCGCATAGCAACGATGCAGGAGACCACCGGAGCCAGAAGCAGCGCGGACCCCGGGAACAGGTAATTCTAAAAATCGGGGATGGGGGAGGCAATGGGACAGTGGCGGCAGCGGTCTCTGGACCCCGGGATAGGCAGGGGCAGAGAAGCGGGTGGCAGCGGCGGTCTCTGGACCTGCAAAAGCCACTGCAGTTAATTGATTTAAAGCGCCCGCTTTAAATCATTGAACTGCAGCGCCTTATTGGTGTGTAACACGCACATAGACTTTAGCCTAAAAATTTTAGCCTAAAAAATGCGTGTTATATGCCGATAAATACGGTCATTTACAAATATGTTTAACTTTTTGGCACCAGTTTTCCAGGGGAGTACCCCTTTAAAGGGCAGAGTTGTGCTATGCTTTAGGACAGGGCTTGAAAAATCCCAGATCGCTATGGCCACTATGTTTTTCATGCTGGCGCTCAGGTTTTTGTCAGTCCTTTCTAATAAGGACTGTCCATCTTTTATAAAAAACAAATAGGGGGAGATTTATCAAAACCTGTCCAGGGGAGAAGTTGCTGAGTTGCCAATAGCAACCAATCAGATCGCTTCTTTCATTTTTTCCGAGGACTTTTCAAAAGTTAAACAAGCTATCTGATTGGTTGCTATGGGCAATCAGTGTGAGAACAGAGGTGGAAGTAACACTTTTTTTTTTTTTTAAAGACAGTAATGACTGACACAGACACATGAAGGGAAACTAATGATTGTGACACACAGGGATAGATGAGGAGACCGTAATAACTGTGACACACGGAGAGATGAGGGGACACTATTGACTGATCACATGACCTCACATAATGCCCCATTGTGTGATGAGACGTGCGACATCCTGGCTCTGAACTTTTTTGCTGGCTTTCAGATTGCTTAAATTTGGCCAGCCCTACTTTATGATATAATGTGTATGATAACCTCTAATACTGTAAATAGTTATGTAACTTTGCAGTAGCAAATTGGTATAAAAAAAAATAAAAATGTAATAAACCATTTGCAGCATGTACAACACTTAACTCTAGACATGTGACACGGGCTTTTTAGGTTACCGGGACTGCTGTTCTAGGCTCCTAACCTGTCATGTCAGGGGTCAGAGTGCAGTTGTCACAGCGCACACAGAGTCACAGATGTCTAAATCTACAGGCAGGACGAAGCCTGGTAGACGTTACCATATGAGGTAATCTAATAAGGCGATGCCTGAGCAAGAATACATACAAGCCTAGGAATTTGTCAAACTTGTTTTAATCATAAATGACGGCAGCGAAGGCCACCGGCCGCTCTAAACCCGTCTGGATGTGATAATGAAAACAAACGGAGGTGTGCGATTATGGACTATCATCTGATCTCTTAAGACCCTGCCATAGTCAAGTGAGAAGACGCATATAGCATCAGCAGGTTTACGAGGTCTATTTTCAGGCACTTCCATGGATGCACGCTGGTGAAATTTAAGATCGTACGCCTCCCGAGACCGGCACCGCAACCTATAACCTTCCCATCAATGTGACAGCCATGTGCCTGACTTCACTGCAATACAAAAACACAGAAAAGCAAAGAACACCAGTTCACTTGTGACACTCCGTTCTGTATAAAGGTTTGGAAAGCGAAGCCATACATACCACATACTTTACACAAAGCATCTACCATTATTTCAGCTGCTCGAAAAGGTCGCCGGACTGTATAAGTATTATGGAAGGGGTAATGTATTCACCAAAATGTTTCTATATTAAAGGGGTTATCCAGGAAAAAACTTTTTTTTTTTATATCAACTGGCTCCAGAAAGTTAAACCGATTTGTAAATTACTTCTATTAAAAAATCTTAATCTTTTCAGTACTTATGAGCTTCTGAAGTTAAGGTTGTTCTTTTCTGTCTAAGTGATCTCTGATGACACGTGTCTTGGGAAACGCCCAGTTTAGAAGGTTTGTTATGGGGATTTGCTTCTAAACTAGGCGGATCCCGAGACACGTGTCATCAGAGAGCAATTAGACAGAAAAGAACAACCTTAACTTCAGAAGCTCATAAGTACTGAAAGGATTAAGATTTTTTAATAGAAGTAATTTACAAATCGGTTTAACTTTCTGGAGCCAGTTGATATATATATAAAAAAAAGTTTTTTCCTGGAATGCCCCTTTAAGGTATAAAATCTGGGTTTTAATACCTCAGAAGAAAGTGAATCTGATAAATAATAATATCCACAAAGAAAAATCCGGCACTGTCACTTTAATGGTAACTGTGGTGAAATATAGTAATCGTGGTTAATATTTCATGGATCTGGGCTTCTGTGGGTGGTGCTACACACTACAAATAGTAATCACAAAAAGATAAGCGGAGCGACTCTCCCATTAGTAGGAAACTTGCAGTTGCAAATGTGTCACTTCGCTGGCATTCGATAACCAGGTCAAGACCAGAGCGGGGAGGTGGAAGGTGTTACGGGGGATTCAGGTGTCGGGCCACAGCCGTATCGCACCGTTTGGTGCTTAGTCAGGCCCCTGCATCGCAGGGGCCTGACGAAGCACCAAACAGTGCGATACGGCTGTGGCCCGACGCCTGAATCCCCCGTAACACCTTCCGACGCACCTGCGACACAGTGGCCTGACGAAGCACCAAATGGTGCCATACGGCTGTGGCCCGACGCCTGAATCCCCCGTAACACCCTCCGATGCACCTGCGGAGCAGGGGCCTGACGAAGCACCAAACGGTGCCATACGGCTGTGGCCCGATGCCTGAATTCCCCGTAACACCTTCTGACGCACCTGTGATGCAGGGGACTGACGAAGCACCAAACGGTGTGATACGACTGTGGCCCGACACCTCCCCGTTACGGTCTTGACCTGGTTATCGAATGCCAGCAAAGTGACACATTTGCAACTGCAAGTTTTCTACTAATGGGCGAGTCGCTCCGCTTCTCTTTTTGTGAATCTGATAAATGTTAGAATGTAATATTTTGAAGCTAAATGTAAGGAAATTGCCCCTAATACATGTGGTATTTCCAGCTGATCTCTAGCACATGTTGCCAATATACGCTTTCATTTAGGGCCTACAGCAATATATAGGGACATAGACGTGGAAAATATGTAAGAAATGTAGCCTAAAGCAGGCAGATTATATGCGTCATTATGTGATCAGGTTACTAGCAGGGTTACTTTTATTACCAGAGGATGCTCTTTTGTAATGAATTCTACCTGCATATTTACCCTCCGAATTGTACAGCCCTGCAGAATATGTTGGCACTATATAAAGAATAATTTATTGGAGAATGACTGACATTACGGCCAATTTGTCAAGCGATTAAGAAGTCAACATAAAAAAATGGAGCAACCCTTATGGAGCTAGATTATTCATTCACAGCTTAGCCCCCATACTCTGATCTATATGTTGTTTTGCCAGTTGTATCCTCAGATGAGCACTTCTATGTCTCCAAGTACTGAGAACTCGTCCCTACAGATGTCCTCCTTCAAATCCTCCGGCCACAGATATTCATGGACAGCTGCGCCTGCATCCTATATGAGAAGTTACAGAAAGGCAGCAGGTGAAGAGGCAACTGGCCCCCAAACTCAGATGACCAAGCTCCATGGCCTTATATGGTAAAACCCCTATAACCTGAAACAAATCCCTAACAATGCTTAAAAAGGGGTATTCCGGGCAAAAACATTTTATCCCCTATCCAAAGGATAGGAGATAAGATGTCTGATTGCAGGGGCCCGCTGCTGAGACCCTCCACGATCTCCCTGCAGCACCCACATTCTATGCGGGTGCTGAATCTCCAGTTTCGGAAACCTCTGGGTTTCCGGGACTGGGGACATGACGTCACGCCACGCCCCCTCCATTCATATCTATGGGAGGGGGCGTGACGGACGGAGGTTTCCGAAACTGGAGATTCAGCACCCGCATAGAATGCGGGTGCTGCAGGGAGATCGCGGGGCGTCTCAGCAGCGCCCCCCCCCACGATCAGACATCTTATCCCCCCTATCCTTTGGATAGGGGATAAAATATTTTTGCCCGGAATACCCCTTTAAACTGGGTAAAGACTTCATAGGATTTCAGGAAATCTGACATTTGGGGGCTTTTCAGGCCATACAATGCCAACATACAGTTTTTTATATTTTAGGGACTATAAAAAGGAGTAGTGAGTGAGGGATTAGGGGTAATGTTAATCAGAAGCAGAACAAAAATATTAAATAATGTGTTGCTTCTTTCAATTTAAAATAAATACAAGTTGAATACATAAAATTAATTTATAAATAACTAAATAAAGAAAGAAAGAAACTAAAATAAAAACAGGAACCTTCCCAACTTAACATACAGAAAGTCAAAACTTCTCTATGCTTATACGCTATTCCACCAGCAGGCTACCTAGAACAAAAGAAGAGACATGTCCTTGCCCCTTGTCTAAATGAGGTAATTTGTTGATCTGTTATTTTAATGGCTGGAAGTTTCCAAGATCTTCAAACATGAATTAGAACACTCCTGTACTCAGAGATAACATGGGGAGCCGGAGTTTCTTGCGGAGGGTCAAGTGCTGGACTTTCTAAAAACCCCAGCCGATAACACAGGAATGCTGTGTAAGAGGTCCTAAAGAGTCTCTTGTTGCAGATACAAGATATACAGTAGGCCGCACCATTGATGGCTACAAGTGAGAGGCTCGACGTAACACGGGATCGTACACAGCCAAGCGCATCGGCAAAGAGGCAGATAAAAGGCAGCTTTAAATTACTTTATTTTTCTTACTAGTGTCTCCTCAGCAAAAATTTCTATAAAAATATAAAAGTACTTTACTACTGCAAAAAAAAAAGGTTAAAAAGGGAAAAATAGCTAAGGTGTCTGGGTCAAAGAGAAGAACATATACAATACGTAAAGCAAATGTCAGGATTCTGGTTAATAATATGGGTCTGGTTTGTTTCTGGTAATAGGAGAGAGCTACACAGATTGCACAGGCAATAGTACACTTTGGAACCAATATAATAATATGAAGCATACAGTGGCAATAAAAAGTAAGTGGATTTCTTTATTAAATATAAAAATTTTGCCTGAATGTTTGTGTCTTATCAGTTTGGTTACGGTTACTGTTTGTCTATAATTGTGTCTTTGATAACAGTTGGACTGCTCATATCTTATTAAGCACATTGAGTAAACATTCACAGGGTAGGGAGAAAAATTAAGTGAACGTTTGTTAAAGGGGTTATCCAGGATATAAAAAAATAAAAAAAATCTAATATCTTTCAAAAACAGCACTACACCTGTCCTCAGGTTGTGTTTGGTATTCCAGTTCAATGGAACTGAGCTGCAATACCACACACAATCTGAGGACAGACAGAAACACTGCATTGGTCTCCTGTTCACCCACACTATAACCTGGTGTATCGGGTTTAGTGTGCGTGAACGGATAAAAGTTTTACTTTAATAATACTGTCTAACATCCTAAGATCACTCAGAGTACAATAAAGGTGAGAAAGGCCTACAGAAGACTCTACAATCTGCAAAGGTCTCTGTTCGTTAACTACCAATCAGAAAAACACTATACAAGAAAGATGTTCAATGGAGGATACTGGAGAACACTCTCCAGAGTTGCACATTGTGCCCCTTCACAAGAACGTCCAGTAAAGTCACCAAAAACAAAAAGAGACTTTAATGGCCATTCTTGATAGGGAGCAACGGCAGTGTGAAAGGGCACTTATTTTAGTAAATCCAATAAAGAATGGATGAAAAAGAATTGTCCTGTATAATGGCCAATCCAGAGCCCTGACCCTAACTCTGTTGAGATGCTGTGGCATAACGCGGAGAGGGCGGTGCCCGCAAGGCATCCCTGAAAAACTGGGGCACATCTGCATGGAGAAATAGTCCTGAATTCCTTTTCATTCCTTATCTGCACCTACAGGAAATGTTTGGTGCAGGAGATTTCTGCTAAAAGGGGACCTACACGTTTTAGCTTTTTATCTCTGCCCTGTGGGTGTTTACTTAATACGCTCAGGTCATGTGTACTTCCCTCACATTTATCAATGAGGTTAACCATCTTCATAAATAGCAAAGTAGCGGAGATGTAGACAAGTTTCTGATTTAATACATCGCAGTTGATAAAATTACTCACCACTGCCAAAAGCTAGCCAGACCACATTACATTCAAGTTGTTTTCTTGAATTTGTCTAAATGAGTTGCTCCAAAATGTAGCAACTTTTTTGCAATCCTACCCTTTGTGATCACTAGATGATCCAATTGGGTATTTTAATTCTATTTACACCCTCTAAAAATCACCAAAACAAGCATTGCTGTTCTAATGTTGGTATCTGTATGAAGGCCTCTATGTGGACAGCAAAGGACCCTCTGTGGACTTCCCAAGTACTTGGCTAATAGTTTGCGTAATAGAAAATGTGACGGATGCATTTTTTTGAATGCAAAGAACAATGGACCTTTTGCATTTCATGTAGCTCAGTGATCCATAGTGACCAGACTGATCGCCCATCTACGAACACACCCTGAAAACTACACAATTTCTCATTGGTTGTTATAAGCAAGTCTTCAAATTTCTCACTAGTTTTTATACACGACACCTAATGTATAATTTCAGTCACAAGTACCTGTCCAGTCATTCATTACACAGACAACCCACTGATACGAATGGACCCTGTGTAATGCCCCATTTCCCCTGTGGTGGTGCTGCAGGTAGACATATTATTTACTTGCAAGATTTTCCCAAGATTAAAACTGATTGCTGAATGTTCCTAACATGGTGAAAACTTTGATCTAGTTATTTTCACTAGACCCTTAAGAAATAGGCATTGTCCAAAGCAGAGAACTCTTAAGCACATGAAAACAAAAAGGTTACCTAGTATTTGCACTTCTTGGGTGATTCCATAGACATCAATCAAAGCCCACAGCGGACTGGATACTTTAACTCCACAATGAAATAGAATGGGCTCCTCATCGTTGACACTGTAGAAAACTCTTCCTTGGCGGTCAACCCAAAATGCCAAGATATTGTCCCTTTGAGCAAACCTCTCTGGTAAAGCTTTCGCCCAATACCCAGGCCGTGTTACAAGATCAGGGCAAGCATATTTGGGTATTTCTTCTGGCTTCATCTGCGCTGGGTCATGAATAGTGAATCCAAAGCGCAGAGCCCCACTCCATCCATGGTGTACAGACACGAGCTTCAAGCGGACTTTTTCATACAGATGGATAGGTCGACTAGTGAAAGTGATCCCGTTACAAAAGCTATTGCGCCGGATGGCTTTTCTTCCATGAGTGTCCAGTCTGATATTTTTACCTTTTGTTTGACAGTGAAAGCGTGGAGACTCTGTACGGGACAGGACGAGTCTCCTTTCTTGACCACAGTGGAGTAATGTGTAACAAGGTCTGTTGGCCACTTGACGGTTGTGATGGCTTGTATCTGTGCGAGAAACATAAAAGTAGAACATGGCATCAGAATAATTCACAGTGATATTATAGGTGGGCTACATGTTTTTCTGAACTAGCATCTGCCAATCTAAAAAGTCTAAGAAAAGCTTATCCACCCAACACCTCATGGTCCCTAAACAGAAAACCTATTCCCAGAATTCAGAGGCATTACCACAACCTCCTATATTACATTGTCTTCATGAGATTTTATACATTTTAAGAGGCCGATTATTTTTTAATTTAACTCATAAACTTAAAAGAGGAAAATAAAATGTCCCCCTGGAGCTTTAACTGGAGGGAAGTTGGGTTTACTTTCCTATCCATTTACCGTGAGGATTAGGGCCACTCTTATGAATGGAAATATGCAGCAACCATTTCCTTTTTCACATAGGACTTTGTTTCCAATCATAGGCCCACTATTTGGCTGAAATGTAAAAGACGACAGGTAATGTAAATTTATCCCATTGGAAGTTACGTGCTGTTTCTCCAGTCTTTCCTTCCTTCCTGGGGCCTTCGTGTTGGAAAATGTTTAACCCTTTCACATGGTTGGATAATTGTCTGCAGCTGTGTTATTCCAGAAGCTAATGACAATGATTTCTGATATGCTTTCCAAACACTACTGAAGATGACCTAGAGAAAAGAGGCCACTTTTGGAACACTTGATACATTAAAATGTCTCATTTTCCTGACCTGGAAATAATTTACAAAAACCAAAAAGGTCATTCGAAAAAGGTATCTTAGTCATTTGTATAGAGCCATGCAGTGATCAGACTTCATGTTTAGTACACCAGGCATTCATATGGTTTATACATAGCATGTTAAACACCAAATAAAAAAATGGAAACGCAACAATGGTTACCTATATGGCCTAAAGACAGGGCTCAAGTCCTGCACGAACTCTTGGGAAAGGAGTTCCTGCACTTTTTTCACAGCAGGAATGCAGTTCCCATTAGCCGGTGTCCTGCAGGACCCGCCCTTAAAGGGGTACTCCGCCCCTAGACATCGTATCCCCTATCCAAAGTATGGGGGATAAGATGTCTGATCTCGGCTGCGGCACCAGAGACATCTTCTCTCCATGCCGGATGACTGGTGATGTGGGGTAGAGGCTCATGACGTCACAGTAATGCCCCCTCAATACAATTCTATGGAAGGGGCCGTGACGTCACGAGCCTCCGGCACTGCACCCAACGCTCTAAATGATGCCGGGTGCAGCAGGGAGAACGTGGTGGTCCCCAGCAGCGCATAGGGTATAAGATGTCTAGTACCCCTTTAAGTGGAAATCTTGAGAGAGTTCCCACACTTTTTTCCCAGGACTTGACCCCTGCCTAAAGGCTAACAATGGGTCACTTGATTGGAAAAACAGCAATGGAGGGCTCAATATTAATAAAATTTGACTACACTCTTCGATAGTATGCACACTCCAAAGAGACAATGTTAATATGATGTGAGGTTATATATTAACTCCTACTGGAATGAGAAATTGCACAACTCAACAGAAAGTCCCACAAGTTGTGATGCACCATGATAATACAGGATACATTTATCAATGCCGAACCCCGCACTAACATGTGCATTCAGCTTAGCAGACTGAATGTTATTTCTATGAAGGGAGGAGGTAGGCGCGTCTGCCAGACATCTCATGAGAACAGCTGTGTTCTCCCATGTATCAGGAAGGCTTATTCACTGCTGTCACATTCATTCTGCGGTTACTTGCAGGGATGCAGAGGACCACATGGTGGCAATCATTGTGAACTGTATATTTAGCACTCCCAGCTTCTAAAAATGTCTAGCCTGAGGTGGGGCACAATGGGATCACATCTCAGTTGTCTTACAATATCAGCAACAGCAGGTCGCAAGGAATGCAGAGAACACCCTAAAAAATAGATACAAGTCTTACACATCAGCAGGAATCTCAATAGTTGATATAAAGTATTGTTCCATTTTTAAGCATCTACCGTATTTTTCGCCGTATAAGACGCACTTTTTCTTCCCCAAAACTGGGGGGGGGGGAAAGTTGGTGCATCTTATACGGCAAATACACACCTATCGGGTCAGTCCCTGCGGCCATCAACAGCCGGGACCCGCGGCTAATACAGGACATCACCTATCGTGGTGATGCCCTGTATTAACCCTTCAGACGCGGCGATCAAAGCTGACCGCTGCGTCTGAAGCGAAAGTGACACTAACCCGGCTGCTCAGTTGGGCTGTTCGGGACCGACGCGGTGAAATCGCGGCGTCCCGAACAGCTTACAGGACACCGGGAGGGACCTTACCTGCCTCCTCGGTGACTGATCCATGCCGGGATCCCCTGCATGGCGGCGCTCTCCTACGACATCATCACGTCGTCGCGCACGCCGTCCCGTCATCCAATAGGAGCAGCGTGCGTAGCAACGTGATGACGGCGACAAGATGATGGCGACAGAGAGCGTGGATCCTGGAGAAGAAGATGTCCAGAGTGTCGGGGACACCCCGGGGACGCGGCGACAGTGATGGAGCGACATCCAGGGCAGCGGTGACTGGTCCGGAGCGGCGGGGACACCCGAGTACTACCTCCTATCCAGTGGTCTTCAACCTGCGGACCTCTAGATGTTGCAAAACTACAACTCCCAGCATGCCCGGACAGCCAACGGCTGTCCGGGCATGCTGGGAGTTGTAGTTTTGCAACATCTGGAGGTCCGCAGGTTGAGGATCACTGTTGGGTTCAGAATCTTTTTTTTTTCTAGATTTTGCACCTTTAAAATTGGGTGCGTCTTATATGCCGGTGCGTCCTATAGGGCGAAAAATACGGATATAGATAAACAAGTATACGTATATTGTCCCCTTTAAACATTGTATAGTCTCAGAAGAGAAAGCGAGGTTTTGGTGAATGAATAGCATTGTGTTCCTTTTCCCAGCACATAATGAATGGAATAAAACAAGCCAGCAATTGTTCACCTATCAGCTATGTGATTGTGCCGAGCTGATATCACTTTGCTGATAACTGGGCAGGTAATATGGCACTCCCTATAGTGAACAGATACAGTATGTAACTTACGCCATCTGCATCATTCAACTGTCAAACGTGGTCAAACATTAATTCAGTGTTCCACAGATAACACCTGCCTAGATCAGTAAGCTACATAAACACTACTTATAACTACAGCAGGAGGTGCCGCAGTTACCAGTGTAAGCTAAATGTACACGTAAAGTAGGGCTAAAACAACTAAATCGACAAAGTCCAGAATAATAGATAATGAAAATTGTTGTCAGAAATGTCTTTCTTCAGTTTATGTGAACATACAGATCGCGCAAAGTGGGAGGCTTCAACCCAGAGTCTTGGCACCATACACCTAGTGTCTCTTTTAAAGGGGTAGTCCAGTGCTGAAAAACGTATCCCCTATCCTAAGGATAGGGGATAAGTTTCAGATCGCGGGGGTCCGACCGCTGGGGCCCCCCTGCGACATCCTGTACGGGGTGACGGCTCGCTGGCCAGATAGAGGGTGTCGACCACCGCATGAAGCGGCGGCCGACACGCCACCTCAATACAGAGCTATGGCAGAGCCGGAGAATGCCGAAGGCAGCGCTCCAGCTCTGCCATAGAGTTGTATTGAGGGGGCGTGTCAGCCGCCGCTTCATGCTGTGGTCAACACGCCCCCTTCCCGCGGGCTGCTGGGGCCCCGTACAGGAGATTGCGGGGGGCCCCAGCAGTTGGACCCCCAGCGATCTGAAACTTATGCCCTATTCTTAGGATAGGGGATACGTTTTTCAGCACTGGATCTCTCCTTTAACCTGTTATCATTTATCCAGCTATTCCCACCATCAGACCCAAGTTGCAGCTTGTGCCAAGCATGACTATCAGATGAACGACGAGGAGTCTGTAAAGGGAAACACTCTATCTGTTGGCACATATAGTGATACATGGTACGCAGCAAAGGTAACTGTTCCCTATATACACTGATCAGCTATAGCATTAAAAGGGTTATCCACCATAAGGTGGTTTTAGCACCTACCTGCCAGACAGTAATGGACATGCTTAGGAAGGATCAGCGCTTGTCTTTGGGTTAAATGGCTATGTTGTGAGATTACCATGAACCTGGGGCATTTTTTTTGTTGTGAAACTCAGTATTTCCTGAAGTTTTTTTTTTTAACTACAAATCCCAGAATTCCACTTTCCTACCTCCCACACATCAGCCACCCCACCCATTGAAGTAAAAACAAGCTAGATTCAATGAAAAAGGTCAGTGCTTTCTAATCAGGGTGCCTACAGGTGGTCCACCCATTGAAGCAGACAGGCTCCCTGTTATCACCTGACTAGGGAGGTCAGGTCCCGGCCACACTGCATCCTGGGAAATACCCAGGGCAGGAGTCATTTCTTATGCTGTTAAAAATGAACATCCAGAGCAAAGATCACATAAAGAATACAAGACCAACTGTTAGAGACAGGTACAGACACTATATTATGAACTACACTAACTCTACAGCCCCTGTAGCATAGTCAAATAAAAAAAAAATACTGGAATACCCCTTTAAAGGGAACATTTGAAATCTTGTTGTGCCTAACACACTGGTCTCAGGGCCTGAGAAGTCACGAGAGTAGTGTTCCAACACTGTTCTCGGTTCTCTGCAATGCGGAGTTGAAAGTTGAATGCAGAGTTGAAACTTAACTTTATTTGTGGCAGCCATGACTGGTTTTCCAGTTACAGAGAGCAGTTTTAGTCAATCATCACTCTGCTGACCTCTCTGGCCTAGCGGACCTGACAGGTTTCCTTTAACACCACCTGCTTAATTTTTCTTAAGTCCCCCTCATGTCATCAAAACAGCACTGACCTGTCAAGGTGTGGACTCTAAAGGTGTTCTGTGGTATCTGGTAACAAGACTGTTTAACCGTGTGAGGTGCGACCTCCAATGGATTGGACTTGCTTTCCCAGCTCATCCCACAGATGTGCAACTGGATTAAGATCGGAGGAATCTGAAGGCCAAATGAACAACGTGACTTCTTTATCATCTTCCTTAAACTAATTCTTCATTTTGTGACAGGGAGCACAACCGGGTTTGGATGGAGGGGAAAGTGTGAGCACCATGTGGCTATAAGGCTCCTATACACCTAGCTGTTACCCCATGTGCCAGGCCATTGGTGTCCTTTCTTAAACACTAACGTATATATTTTTTTTTATTTCTATTCTTGACTACAGTAAAGTTCATGAGGACATAACAAATACAGGTGTTATGTGTATGAATGGCAGTCATTATTATACTGTATATACAGTATTTCCTCTCCCACATGACCCAGGTGCATATGCATTGTGCAGGATCAGGACAGGCTGTTCTGGAACACACACGTAGCTGTGTGCTCCATCTCCGCTCATTCACCTTAAGACTGTGATGCTATTTATAATGCTGTGCTGCTCGAGCAGGTTTGCTGTTGCTCAACCGATAATATACAAGACACTCCTCCCATTAGGAGATGACTAGTCAGGTAACATCATCGTGCTTTTAATACATGCACCATGGACATCGTGTAGATTGTTCTAGACTTCGGATTCAACCTGTCATTATCATCTCAGACGCTGTGCTGCATGATGAGATCTGGAGATCTAGTGCACGCTGCTGTGAAGTCATCACGCTTAGGAGCAAAGGGGTTTAAAACTGTACTGGCACCCATAGGATGCGTGTTTTTATTTCTAAACCTTCCCTCAACACATTGTTACCCAATCCACAGCAAAACTACAACTCCCAACATACCCTGTTTAGCGCACTAGTCCAATGAGGTCGTTTTTCAAGAGCTGGCATATAGATTCCGATTTTTAGCATACTGGGGTCTTTGGCAAACTAGAAAAGTACAGTACATGTATGTATGAGTGTGAGTGTGTGTATGTGTGTGTGTGTGTGTGTATATATATATAGTGTGAGTGTGTGTGTGTATGTATGTGTGTATATATATATATATATATATATATATATATATATACACACACACACACTCACACTATATACATATATATACACACACACACACACACACACTCACACTCATACATACATGTACTGTACTTTTCTAGTTTGCCAAAGACCCCAGTATGCTAAAAATCGGAATCTATATGCCAGCTCTTGAAAAACGACCTCATTGGACTAGTGCGCTAAACAGGGTATGTTGGGAGTTGTAGTTTTGCTGTGGATTGGGTAACAATGTGGGGGGAGGATAATAAAGCAAAGAAAGCAGACAGTGGGATGGATAGGTTAGAGAGGGGTCAGGACATAATGGCGGGTGGAGAGGAGTCCTGTGGGGGGAGGTTAAGAACAGTGGATAAGGAGATTCATGCGTTACAAACCAGCTGTAAAAATAAATGTAGCCCGAAAAATTGTAATCCCAATAATTCAAAAAATTCCATTAGCCCCAATAACTCAATAACTACAATAAGCCCCATTAACTCAAAAAATACCATTAGCCCCAATAACTTAAATAACAACGTTAGACGCAATAACGCAAAAAATCCCATTAGCCCCAATAACTTAAATAATAACGTTAGACCCAATAACTCAAAAAATCCCATTAGCCCCAATAACTTAAATAGTACAATTAGCCCTTATAACTCAAAAAATGACATTAACCCCAATAACT